>NC_069799.1:69067223-69269723 GCF_027406575.1 Nycticebus coucang | reverse complement strand
AGGTAACCATAAAAGATGTAAAGCCTCTTTTTTATGGCTGAATAGTATTCCATGGCATACATATACCACAATTTGTTAATCTAGTCATGAAATGATGTGCATTTGCATATATATTTGCATATATTCTCATGTGCTCTCACATAGCCTCATATACTCTCATACATGCTCATATGGTCTCATACGATACACTCTCCTAACCTCTCATGCTCTAACACGCTCTCTTAAGCTCTCCAATGTTCTCATATGCTGTTATAGGCTCTCAGATGTTCTCAGATGGTCTCATATGCTCTTGTATGTTGTCATATGTTCTAATACACTCTCACACATGCTCATATGCTCTCGTTTGCTCTCATACGATCTGATATGCACTCCTAGGCTCTCATGCTCTCTTAAGCTCACATATGCTGCCACATACTTTCATACCTTCCTGCATAGTCTTCTGTACTCTCAGATGCATTCATATGATATCATGTGCATGCTTCATATGTTCTCATACTCTCTCATATGGCGTCATATGGTCTCATCCACTGTCATATGTTCTCATGTGCTTTCATGGGCTACATATTCTCTCACATGCTTTCATATGCTGTCATATGTTCTCATACATTCTCATATACTCTCATATCCCCCTGTATAGTCTCCTATCTTCTCAGATGCTTACGTAGGCTGTTATATGCTCTACATGTTTCCATACTCTCTCATACGGCCTCATATGCTCTTATACCCTCTCATACACTATTATATTCTATTATATGCTGTCATGTTTTCATATGGCCCCATAGATCTCATATGCCCTCATATGCTCTCATACGCTCTCATATGATCTCATATGCTCTCGTATGATTTCATACGCTCTAGTATGCTCTCATAAAATCACTCATATGATCTCATACGCTCTAGTATGCTCTTATATTGCATTATATGCTCTTGTGTGCTCACATATGCTTTCATATACTCTCTATACTCTCATACAGTATAGAGAGTATAGTGTCTATATAGTCCATGCTCACAGATTCTTTTATATGATGTCATATGCTCTTATAGGTTCTCACTTGGCCTCATAGCCTCTCATACATGCTCAAATGCTCTCATATACTCTCATATGGTCTCATACAATCTCATAGGCTCTAGGGGAGAAACTGGTTAAACCAGTTTGACAGACAGAGGAAATGTTACTAAAAATAGTACATTTTCCAGTTTAGTGAAAGTTGATACTGACGATTTTAAGTTTCTTAACAATGACTAAACCATCAACTCTATTCCTTTGTGTTTTTCTTTCTTTGTTTAAGAGAAACATGGAGGCAAAGAGTCAAAGTGTTGTTGTCTTTGGGGGAGAAGTTTACTTCTTTCACTTTAACAACCCTTTATTTTGTTGTTCTTCCAAGTGTCCAAAGAATTCTGGGGATGTTAAGACTGTATTAAGAAAAAGTATATATATATATATAAATTTATTAAGGTGTCAAAAATGTCAGCAGGTCATAGGTCATCAGCTAATGCATTTTCTATAATGAACTAATTAATGACCTTAATAGTATACTATTTATATTTATATTAAACAGTGTAATATAAAAATTATAACAACTTTAATTATAACATCACAGATAAGATATATGTTAAATACTCTTCTCATAAACTGCAGCATTATTAAGATGTACTTATCTAAGTTTTTCATTTACATTTACCATGTTCCTAAGACTTCCTTGTAACTTGTCATTACTTTTACAGAGTGGTGGAGATACCTAACTGTCCCCCAATATCAGACACATTTTCCACGCTGTGTGTGGTAGTGAGAAGCTGCTGTCCAATGAGAGACTAAACTTCTCTCTGCCTCTTGCCGTGTTCCCACCACCTACAGTAGTTCTGGTTTTGCAGTGGGCATTCCACAAGCATCTGCTGAGTCAGTGATCTCTGCTAGTCTACACACTGTCTGCCCTCTAAATGATCTCAGGGATCTCTCCAAATACAGGTTGGTATGTAGACGTGTTATAACCCTATTTTATAAACTAGCATTAACAATTCTCTGCTAAATTAAGGCATTTTGAAGCCACATCCCCTCTTATATTACTAGTTTTCTTCCCTGGAAAGAAGAGCTATGATCCCTCAGATGGTTATACTATTGCAACTATAGCAAAATGAATTACTGAGTACTTAATGGGACAGAATAACATTGAGCAATCCAAAGTTGTCTCTTGTTTTCTTGGCTATTGGACCTCTGGAAGGGATTAAAAGTGTGCAGTTGGGCTGCAGTTGGCTGGTTCTCAGAGACTGTTGTATAATGTCCTCTATTAGAAGTTAATGGCAACTAAAACCAATACATTATTTAGAATACCCTAAACCAAGGGACTTATCATAAGATGCCTTCTAATGTATCTATGGAATTAATGTGTAAATGAATTCATTCTTTTTGTAATACACCACCACTGAGCTAGACATCTGAGCGAGGTAAATGACAAAGACATCTATGAAATTATACAGCAGTGGGCTCCTACATTTGTACAGGTAGAAGACACATTTTAAAAACCCACAACACAACTTCAATGAATGTGTTAAAATTATTTGTTGCTGTGTCTATCTCTATGTTCGGTGTATAATGTTCCCTCAATGCTGCCTCAATGTTTCTCTTAAACAAAGAAAGAAGCATAAAAAGAAGCATAAAAATAGAGTTAATGGTTTAGTCATTGTTAAGAAACTTAAAATTGTCAGTTTCAACTTTCACTGAAGTAGAAAATGTACTAGTTTTAGTCACGTTTTTCCTGTCTGTCAAACTGGTTTAACCAGTTTCTCCCCTGTTCAGAGTCCAGGCAAGCCCAAATCAAACATGCTCTGTTGCTGACAGATTTGAGAGTATCAAACACCCATCCAAATGTTCATTATGAAATGTGAATGATGCCTGAAGAGACAAATCTGCTGCACTGAAAGTAAATTCAAAGTAATTGAGAAACATGGTTAGTACTCCACAAAAAAAAAAAATAAGGTAAAATTGTTGAAAACAGTAGGAGATAAAATTACAGTGAAGGAAATAGAAGGAAAAAAAGTATACAAACACGTGCCAAGACTGACCGAGTGTCAATACTTGTCAAAGTTGGATAATAGGAACATGGCAGCGAATCATTCCATCCCTTCCTTGACTTTTGTTTACATTCGAAATTTTCCATAATAAAAAGTGAAGAAAAATCAGAAAAATCTGACTTTTGTTTCATGAAGGCCTTCTTTAAACAAATAAAAATACAAAAAGTGATTAGAATGCATATATAAAAACAAGATGCTGCTGTGAGTCCTGTGACATCACGGCACTCTACTGAAGGTGGTAAAGTGAGACGCTGTCTCTACAAAACAAACAAACAAACAAAAAAAAAAACCAAGATGCATTATGGTATAAGTTTCCTGGGGAAAAGTTATGCAATACAGATTATTGAATTAATGTAAGGGGGGAAAGCCACTAATTAATCATAAAAAGGTCATGACTTTTTAAAAAATGGATAAATTCAGTAATCCTTTCTTTCTTTCTTTCTTTCTTTCTCTTTAAAAAGCTTTTAACCAGATAAAATGAGAAAGATACTTCACTTGGGAAAGTTAGCATAGTGGTTTAAACACAGACACACACACATATGTGCACACATGCACACACAAAAAATTCATTCTAAAAAACAGAATTCTTAGAAATTTCACTAATAAATTGGACTTTATTTAATCTAACTTTTAACAGAAACCTTTATTTTACCTTTGAATTGGTACATTTGCTTTTTGGAAGTACTTACTGTTTTTAGCACTTGGTAATGTAAAAACAAAACTGGCTTGGTAAGTAAGCAAAGTTCCTCAAATCATTTATCTAAAACAACTTACTCTAGTTCTTAGTTGTAAATAGCCCTTTAATCCTTTCCATCTTCTCTATTTCAGTAAATGGCACCATCACCATCCAGCTGTTGTTCAAACTGAACACCTGGACATTGTAACTCAAAGACACTGCATCGGCAACTCCCATCTCACCTCTCCATCTACACAGGTCTCTGTCCCAACAACACTGTCCTAATCTGGAACACCGCCGTGTCCCACCTCAGTCGTCACAATAGGACCCAGCTAATACAATCTCCAGCCAGCCACTAGACCAATGCATAAAGCATGATGAGCTCACAGCTCTGCCTTCCCCTTTCCAGCTTTGTTTTATATAATTTCTCACCACCCTTTCCCAATGCCAGCTCCATTGATTTCCACCTCAGAGACTATGTTAATGCTATTCCCTCTGGCTGGAATGTTCTTTCCTGACCTCTTTCTTATTTTCTGGGTCTCAGATTAAAACTCACTTTCTCAAATGGGCTTTCCTTTCTATATTCCAATACATTGTTTATTCGTTTTATATTACTTCTTTTCATATGTAATTCTTTTACTTCTCTGCTAGCCTTCATTTCTTGGGGGGGGGGTGTCTTGTACTCAACTCTAAACTGGATGACAGGGCCAGGCACAGTGGCTCACACCTGTAATCCCAGCACTCTGGGAGACCAAGACAAGCTGAGCTCAGGAGTTCATGACCAGCCTAAGCAAATTGAGACCCTGTCTCTACCAAAAGTTGAAAAACTAGCCGGGTGTTATGGTGGGCACCTGGACACCCAGCTACTTGGGAGGCTGAGGCAGGAGGATGCTTGAGCCCAAGAGTTTGAGGTTGCTGTGACTTATGATGCTACAGCACTGCAGCCCAGGCAACAGAGTGAGACTCACATGAAAGAAAAAATAATAATAATAATAAAATACAAAATAAAATAAAGTAAACTGTATGACATCTGAACATCTGTCTTGTCTACCACTGCTGTTCCAGTCCCAGGCATATGATAGGAGGTCCATAAATGTTTGCTGAATGAAAGAGTTGATGATTGATGTTTTTAGACATATTCTAGACAATGGTCTCAAAAAATTTCCCAAAGGAGATGTCAAGCTATATATTAATTACCTAATTGAATAAATATTTGTTGAATACTCTCCAAGCATAAGGCATTATATTCATAAAACTTTTTATTTTTTTGAGGCAGAGTCTCAAGCTGTCGCCCTGGGTAGATCACAGCTCACAGCAACCTCAAACTCTTGGACTCAAGCGATTCTCTTGCTTCAGCCTCCCAAATAGCTGGGACTACAGGTGCCCACCACAATGCCTGGCTATTTTTTTGTTGCAGTTGTCATTGTTTTAGCTGGCCCAGGCCAAGTTCAAACCCACCAGCTTTGGTGTATGTGGCTGGCAACCAACCCACTGAGCTATGGACACCACTCCATAAAATTTTTTTAAATTAAAAATTGGGCATGGGGGCACCTATGGCTTAAGGAGTAGGGCACCGGCCCCATATACCAGAGGTGGCAGGTTCAAACGCAGCCCCGGCCAAAAACTGGAAAAAAAAAAAATTGTGCTTTATACTCTGTTGATGTGAATTTGGCAAACAGTTCCTCTCATCTATTTCTAGAGGGAGTGTAACTGGTATACCTCCTAAGAATATTTTAGCATTTTCTATCAAAATTATAGATACAAATTATTACCCTTTGACCCACTACTTCTGAAAACTCATCCTTCACATATACTTGAATATATGCACATGATGTAGGTCAAAGGGTACTTGTTGCAACATTCGCACTGCTAAAAACTACCCAAATATCTATCAAGAGGTACTAGTTAATTAAATTATAATACATGTCAACAACCAAAAATAACCCAAGGCCTTCATAACTTTGGGGAGGACACTTTATTTCTTATAAAAGTTTATAACCTGCAGGCTGAGAAGTTGGCCTCTGGCCAAAACCAACAGAGGCAAGCAGTTCAAACGAGGTGGGATTAGGGCAGAGCTTGGTATTGAACGGGTTGGCTAAATATACATGTTCAACAGGTTCAGGAGAGATATGACTGTTCTCGTGGGTGTCACACACATATGGGATAAATAAATATGTATGTTACATATGATCCATGTTCACTTAACATTTCAGTGTGTTATAATTGGCCTACACACCAATTGGTGAAGCAGTGCTCAAGCCACCCACTCTATGGAGTTTTATTGTGGAAACTTAAGCAGACTAATAACAACAAGCACCACATTTTGGCACCTATAATGTGCACTTTTTGCCTAGTTTTTTGAGGGAAAAATGAGGATACATATTATACCTATGTAGTATGGCTCCAGAACTAGGAGCCCACAGGCCCCCCAGGGCTGCTATACCCTCCACCCTGGGCATGCCAGGTGCTGGGGGCTCTAATCTGGTAGGATCTGGGATCTGGTGGGAGTGGGCCAGAAGGGCTTTTGCCAGATGCCATTATCAGGACCATGGGCAGTGGCGGGATGAGGGCCAAGGCCTGAGGCTTAGCTGCACAGAGAAGATCAGGAGCCCTGTACATGCCCCAGGGACCTGCCTGGCTGCCCATGGGCCAAGCAGCCTCAGAAGCTCCAGCCTCAGTGGAGCTTGGCTACAGCCCCTGACATGGCCAGAAGGAAAGACTCCTCAAAGGAAAGGAAGAGAAAGCCTTCACAGAGTGGGTGGCTGTGGGAGGAAGGGCGGTCTGCCCATTTACTAAGGGAGTGCCAGCCCTCCCAAGATGTTTCTTTCCCAGCTGAGACTGTCCACTTTCTCTACAGACACTTTCCTGAAAGCTTGGCCCAAACCATGGGTCTGCATTATATGTGGGAGCACATTATACATGGCAAAATATGGTAAATTAGTCCTCAACTAAATTTTATTCATATTTTATAAATTTCTTTAAGCTAGTCATTGACTCTTACTTTTATCAGTTACTTTCCTTTTCTATCTTCTATTCCCATTTAATAAAGCCACATTAGCCGCATAAGAGGGAAAAGGAGCAGCAAGGAAAGGGTCCACCTGCCGGGCTGATGCCTTATCAAACACTATTTATTATTCACAGTCCTTAGGTATATTGGAGACCAATATATATTTGACAACAATGAAGGTGAATCTACACAGAAGAAATTTCCTTGATTTAGCCCTTCTCCTATTCAATCAACCTAGGGTTACAGAGATAAATTTTTATAGTGTGAAGCCAAACAGCACATGCTTTAGATTCAGAGATACTTGGATGAGTGATCTTAGAAAACACAAATAGAAAAAGAAAAGAAACACAAATAGAAATCCTGAAATATAGTTTCTTCTATATAAAATAGGAATAATAATAACTACCTCACAGAGAATCCCAAGAATAAAGATAGCTTACGGTATTATGCTAAATGGTTGCTGTTATTATGAAGAGAAAGAATTTAACTCAGAGGAACTGTGGTGCTTGAATTGATAAGCAGCAGAAGTTGAATGTAATGCAAAGCTTTATTGTCCGTAGGAACTGCACACCTAAACTACACTGCACGTAGAAATGCAGGATGAAAGCTGAAACCTGAGGCTCTGCAGTATCATCTTAATGGATGAAAAGTCACAAGACGCTTCCACACCATCATGGGAGAATTCTTCTGTCCTGTTTCTAGAGCTGCCTGAGGCTCAGGCACGCAGTTCTGCCTCTGTGTGCCAAGGCTTCTAAACATGTCATGTGATTCCTGACATCTATGTCTTGCTAATCCAGCTAGTAGTTTAAAGATTTATTTACAAAGATGAAATGTTAATTCTTTTCATTTGAAAAATCTTTCATTTGATTAATCTAATTTTCATGAATATAATAGAATTGTATCCTTATGACCAAAAATAAGTCAGCAGTGATAGGAAAGAAAACATGATCTCAGGTCAGAACCTATTTGCTAATAAGAATAGACTAAGGAGTTATTCCTTACTGTGGCACATAAATTCAAATATCCCAAGGGTACCTGAGTTCAAGAGGAAAGAAGTTATAGACTCTTGCACCTTGTTGGTTGGTAGTCATTATCAGATTGAACAAACACACAAGAATAAAAATCATTCCTGAGCAAATCACATGCCACGATACCATCCAAAGTGTCAGAGGTGGTGATTAAGCCATCAATGAGTCAATTATCATCTACCAAAACCAGTCAGAATCTTGAAATAAACTACTTTATCAATAGATGAAGAAATAGATCTTTCTCCCATGCTCTATTTTGACAAATCTTGCCTGGAATAACTTAGAAAACTTCTGACGTTCACTTGTAAAGTTCTAGAATGAATGATATACATGAATGTGGAAGAGATAATTATTTAACCGTAAACACAAAGGGACAGGGCAGAAATAGAATTTTACAGCAGAAGATATTATTTCCCCTTTACTGTTAACCTAAATTTCAAAAGTAGCAATATATAATATTATATAAATACATATAATATTAATTAAATTAGTTCATTTTAACCTCCCATATTAAGACTTTCATGTGGCTTCTTAAGTTTTATTTTGTATACATGAAACTTAAATCTATGACTATGATGTAAACAAGGCATATGTGTAAGAAATTAATGTACTTAATGAGAAAATAAAGAATACTGTGTAACTTGAAGGCTTGAAGTAAAAAGTTTCTCAGTTCTTTAAATCTCAGGGCTTTCTTCCTTGAAAAATAAAAAAAGCAAAGCAATGGACATTAGAACTCATGCACCACAAAAGGAGGATGTGGGGAGACAAAACCAAGCTGAGGAACAAGGCACATTGAGATTTGCACACCAGCAGAGCTGTTCTCTGCAGCTGTTCCCCACCCTTTTCTGATGAGAGAAAGACCTTAAAAATGCTGGAATGAAGTTGAGATCATTACCCAGGTGGACAGAACCCTGAGCATCCAGTCCTTCAGGGCACTCCACCCAGCCCCTACATATGCCGCTGACCAGCCATGAATTTGTTGCTGGGTTTGCTGTGGATTTCAGTGACAAAAGTTCCTGCGGACTCCCTAGGGGTCAGATTTCCTTCTGGAAGAAGGGGCTAAAACAAGACTTCCCCTCACAGTGGTCACCCTCCCCAGGTGTTCCCTCTGGTAGTTTTTCTCCCCACCAACTCCGTATACAAATTTGGTGGCTGAGTTGATTTTGTGTGAGAAAGAGGTTAACTTGGTGACATTGTTTGAACAGCACATCAGTCATGGAATGAGAATGAAACCTAATTTTTTTTTTTTTTGTAGTTTTTGGCCAGAGCTGGGTTTGAACCCACCACCTCCGGCATATGGGGCTGACGCCTACTCCTCTGAGCCACTGGCACCGCCCGAAACCTAATTTTTGACATTGTGAAGTTTTCTTTCAAGCACCACAACCCCGTATCACTTGTGTTTCAGTATAATGTTGCTCCATCACCAATGTATCTAAAACAGCGAAATGATTTTATGTCTCTTTCCAGCATAACAGTCTCTTAGTAGAACAAAGGCTGAGTATAACTGGTGAGGATGACAATGCCTAGCAATGGGTTAAGAAAAGAAAGACATACAAGGGCTAAGAGAAACAAGAGGGAAAACTTGTTAACTCATGAAGAATTGAGAAAGCATGACATGATGGTTGGATGTGTATAATGTCTCACCCAACTGCTGAACTAACAACTTCTAAAAGCCATTCATAAAATATATAATAGGAGGTTAGCTACACAGACTACTCTTTAGTTATGATAAATATTAGTAATATAAAGATACCTCAACACTATTATCATACCATAATGATGACAATTACAACACTTTTTAGCTCCAGGTATGCTTTACAGAGTGTATGTTCCCTCGAATAAAATTTCTTATGATTATACTGACCCATAATAAAAAAATTTATAGCTCTTAAATCTACATCAATTTATTAAACTATAAGGAGATTAAATATAAAATGTGTCAAACTGTAAAAATTGCTCAGATTATTCTTTGTTGTGGGAAAATAATTGTAATCTCACTTAGGAAAGTTGAAGACAAAAGAATTATAATCTTCCATCATTTTATCTAAGAAGAAAAAATGTTTTCTTAAATGTTTTCACAGGTAAACAACTGCAAACTACATGACTCAATATGGTAGCCAGAAGCCACTAAAATTTCAAGGAAATAAAATCATACCCAACTGCTCTGGCATTTTGTGAATGGCTCAGTACTCACATGTGATAGTGGTGTAGATACAGAACATTTCCAGCATCCCAGAACATTCTTTTGGCCACTGCTTCTCTGAGGAGAAGCCTCCCCCCAAAAGGAAACAGGTGGGTGGGGAGTATGGGAAGGGAAGAGGAGCTGACCCTATTTCCTTAATGTTCAGTGATGCTTTATTTTCTCCGTTTTCATCTTACAGTTGGGAAGAGATAGATAGATGGTTTTCTCTCTTTCAGAGTGTGAAAGAAGTGCTGGTTTTCCTGATGTAAGCTCAATCAGGAGCAGTTGAATTATGATGCTTCACACCTACATAGAAGATGAAGTCTGACAGAGGCAACAGACATGACAGACATTGAGTTGTTTTAAATATCCAAACCTAAAGAATGAAAGCACAGACAGAAAGGTATGCCCTTGACACATTGGGAGAAGTTTAAGATTATATTTTAGCTGTCTCTTAAATATCTATGGACTCTTCTAACAAAAGGCATCAAGAAGCTTTATGAGACTTCAAAGACCTCCATCTGGTACAAAAAGGGTCACTTTCTAAACTACTACTGGGCAGGTCCAAGTAGGCACAACAATTTTGGAAAATAAAATGGGAAAAACATGTTTTAGTTCAAACCTTTAGGATCTAAAGCAGACAAATGTGTTTACACTAAAATATAGCCAGACCAGAGGGAACAACAACCTATTTTAGAGGAATTGATATAGAATCTTTAATGATTTTATTACAAATGAAATGATTTGGACATGATCTAGAAGATTGCATTTATTTTCCTGCTGTTGCCCAGTAGACCAGGGATATATATTTTCAATATAAAAGTACTTCTTAGCGGGCGGCGCCTGTGGCTCAGTCGGTAAGGCGCCGGCCCCACATACAGAGGGTGGGGGGTTCAAACCCGGCCCCGGCTGAACTGCAACCAAAAATAGCTGGGCATGGTGGCGGGCTCCTGTCGTCCCAGCTACTCGGGAGGCTGAGGCAAGAGAATCGCTTAAGCCTATTAGTTGGAAGTTGCTGTGAGCTGTGTGATGCCATGGCACTCTACCCGAAGGGCATAAAGTGACACTCTGTCTCTACAAAAAAAAAAAAAAAAAGTACTTCTTAGCTGTAATCCTAGCATTTTCAGAGGCCAAGGAAGGAAGACTGCTTGAGGTCAGGAGTTTTAAGACCAACCTGGGCAAGATAGTGAGATCCCATTTCTACAAGAAATAAGAAAAAAAAATAGTCAACATGATAAATATGCACCTGCAGTTCCAGCTACTTGGGAGGCTGAGGAGAGAGGATCCTGTAAGCCCAGAAGTTCGAGGCTACAGTGACCTAGGACTGTACCACTGTGCTCCAGCCTGGGTGACAAAGAGTGACACTGCCTCAAAAAAAAAAATTATCTTTGTATTAAAAAGTCCTAAAGTCAGTTTATTTAAATATGAAATGCCCCTAAGTACTTGTGTTTATGTACATGTCTGTGTGTATATTTTAATATGTGAATGAAGGTGCTGTGAAAAGGTGAACTAATCAGGGTGCACAGTGACTAACGCAGGTTCTAAGTGGCATCAGTTTGTCTCTAGAACAGACTCAACTGTAAGGAAATAGTTCAGAGCTACAGTTGCTAACTGGGGCGGCGCCTGTGGCTCAGTGAGTGGGGCGCCAGCCCCATATGCCGAGGGTGGCGGGTTCAAACCCAGCCCCGGCCAAACTGCAACCAAAAAACAGCCGGGTGCTGTGGCGGGCGCCTGTAGTCCCAGCTGCTCAGGAGGCTGAGGCAAGAGAATCACTTAAGCCCAGGAGTTGGAGGTTGCTGTGAGCTGTGTGATGCCACGGCACTCTACCGAGGGCCATAAAGTGAGACTCTGTCTCTACAAAAAAAAAAAAAAAAGAAGTGAAAAAACAAAAAGAATAAATAGAAAGTAGCCATATAAACCTAGGGTAGGGGGGAAGTAAAAGAATAACAGATCCATATAACAAAAAGACATAAAAACCTTATTTCCTTGATGGAAATAAATAAAAAACAAGGAAAATAAAGATGAAATTGTATTCCCAACCATTTATGTCTTAGAAATTATCTAAGTTGAGGTAATCAGTACAACACATGGTGAACACACGAGTGTGAACACGTGCGTGTACGTGTCTCTCATAACTTAATAAAGGGAAGCCACTGCCCACCCCTCACTTCCATGTCTCTAAAAATCAGCATCTGGCAAAACGGAAAACTTCTCAGAGCAATTCTTTACTACAATTGGCACTTTAGGGATTTTAATTATTCCCTCTATTAATTTTCTTTTCTTTTTTTTTTTTTTTTGTGGCCGGGGCTGGGTTTGAACCTGCCACCTCTGGCATATGGGACTGACGGCATCCTACTCCTTGAGCCACAGGTGCCGCCCACCCTCTATTAATTTTCTTCAATAATTTTTAACTAACTCCTCTTTCTAATTTGGTAAAATTGTATTGCCTTAAAAGAGATTTAATTCAAATTTTTTTCTACCAGGACCTATTTACACATCTCTACATATTAAACTGAAAATTGAATGGAAAGCCTTAACTGCTGTATATATTGATGGTGTGGGAATCTGTGGTTTACAGATCTCTAGATAGGGAAAGCCTTAATTAACTGCTGTATGTATTGACAGGGTGGGAATCATGGTCTTAAGGACCTCCCATATGCCTAAACATAAATTGGCCATAAATGTTTCAGACAACATGCCTGTTCCTACAGGGGAAACAAGGGAAAATAGCCAACAGGGGAAGCTCAGACAGAAACTTTGTTCATGAGCAATATATTGAGCACAAAATTCTGGGTTATTTGGTTTCACTGATCCTTAACATCCGGATGTAGATAATTTGTGTAAACGAATTGGTCTGATTTTCCTAGAGATGTGGTAGGAACAGAGTGATACAAAGTCATGTAGACAAGTCCTCATATCCTTCCCTTCTTTCAAAAGGTACAAGGAAGGAAGAAAGGGATAGTTGAGAGGGAATAAGAAGAAAAATGAGAAAGGCACACAGGCAAAACCACCAGGAGCTCTGTTGCTGCATCTGTGCATTTTTTGGTAAGGGAAGCTTACAAGGTGTTTGTGAAGGTGAACTGCTAGTCCTATGAATCTTACCACCTAAAACTATTTTGGCCACATAGCTTGCCAGGGGGCATATTCATTCAAAATCGAAATGGGCATAGCTAACCCATTCTCCTGGCAACCCCACAGCAGGCTGCAGGGGCTATGGGGTATTATTCCCTCCAGCCAGGCATAAAAGTACAAGATGTGCATACAAGGAGGTTTGTTTAATAGTTACAGTTGGAGATCATGTAACCAAGACCCACAGGGAATGGAAAGAGAATTCTTTTTTTTTTTGTAGAGACAGAGTCTCACTGTACCGCCCTCGGATAGAGTGCCGTGGCGTCACATGGCTCACAGCAACCTCTAACTCTTGGGCTTACAGGATTCTCTTGCCTCAGCCTCCCAAGCAGCTGGGACTACAGGCGCGCGCCACAACGCCCGGCTATTTTTGTTGCAGTTGGGCGGCGGCTGGGTCCGAATCCGCCACCCTCGGCATGTGGGGCCGGCGCCCTACTCACTGAGCCACAGGAGCCGCCCGAAAGAGAATTCTTTACAGTATGTGGAGATAGTGTCTTCTGGGAGAGAGAACTCCTAATGTTTTATCAATATCTGTAGAGACTTTATTCCTTTGTTTTTGGGGATTCCATTATTGACTCTATTTCCAGGGTTAAGTAGATAGGCTAAACTCTCCTTTAATCATAATTTCTTTCAAATGAAAAACTCAAACTTTAACCAAAGCATATCAACAACATATATGAGAAATAAATTCCTTCTAAAAGACATTACTTGGCTCGGTGCCTGTAGCTCAAGCAGCTAGGGCGCCAGCCACATACACCAGAGCTGGTGGATTTGAATCCAGCCCAGGCCTGCCAAACAACAATGAAAACTACAACCAAAAAGTAACTGGGTGTTGTGGAAGGTGCCTGTAATCCCAGCTACTTGGAAGGTCAAGCCGAAGAGTTGGAAGTTGCTGTGAGCTGTGACGCCACAGCACTCTACCCAGAGCAACAGCTTGAGACTCTGTCTCAAAAAAAAAAAAAGACATTACTTCACAAGAACATATTTTGGCAGAGAAAAGCCTGTTGTCCTTTTGTATACATTGCACCCTTGTGGGAAATGACTGCACAGAGCAGGAGTTGTGGGTGACCCTATGTGCGGATCCCCAAGGGGGAAGGCAGGGCTCAATGGCCCTACACGGACTCGAAGCTGCACACTGTGATAAAAGGATTACTGTCTACCAACATTTCACAAAAGCAATGAAGGAAACCTTTGGAGGAGAAAGAAGGATGAAGTGGTAGGCAAATGACAGTCATAAATAAATTTTAAAAGACAGCAACTTTTATATCTGATAAAGAAAAAATTTTATTTTTCAGAATATAGTCAGTTCATACACAGAAATTTATTTCTCTTTCATGTCATTACATTAAGTTTTTCAAATATATTCTCTGGGAAACACAAACACATTTATGTGTTTTAGAACCAGTGGAGTTTATAGCACCTTCCTCTGTAGAAATGGCACAAGTGAAAGGATGTTCTTGCCTAAAATGGGTCATATATGTGCATTTGGGGAAATATGCTTTACCTTTCTTAACTAGTAAAACACATACACTGCTTAAGCCTTTTATTAGTTTTGCTACTTCATAAGATTGCTATTCTAAACCCTGTTTCTTAGTTATCAGAATTATCATTTTATAGAAAAAGGGTTACTTTATTCTGATACCTATGGAAAATTATGTATCTTTGTACATTGAAATTTAATATTTATGTAATATTTTATGCTAATTCCATTTTTATGTGATTGCTAACACCAATTACTAATCTTCCAATGAAAATGAGTGAAATTCTGCATTCTCCAGATAAGAAAACAAGTAAACAATAAAACATTAACTAACTTTAGTGGTGACATAAAATAGGAATTACACTCTTTTAAAACTACCTTCAGGGGACTCGGTAGTTCCCACTGAATGGCGCGATGTAGGGTGCAGGACATAGCTACAAAAGGCACTCTACCTAACAAATTCAAGTATTGTGATTTGGTTGTTTGTACCCTCACGTTAGCCTAAAATAAAAAAAATAAATAAAAATACTTTAAACACTTCCCTTGAAGCTATTATCGTAGTAGACATTTGCCACATCAAGTCCAAAAGGTAGTAAGGGTGCTGACTTCACAGAGAAAGGCCCCCTTGCTACCAACTGGGAGTGGCCACATTGTGCACAGGACACCCCTTGTCCATGGTAATATGGTAATCGATATGATTTACACTAGGAATCAAGGTCTGCAGGAAGGACAGAAAGCAGGGTGACCAGAGGAAGCAACAGTGATCAGGCAGCCACATACTTCGCACTCTCAGTCAGAGTCTGTCAGGGCTTCACATCAGGAGTGTAATTATGAGGTCTCTTAACAAGCTGAAATGTGTTATGAAAGGGGAATTAGATGAGTGAGTGGTGGACTGTTATAGCAAAGAAAAAATATCAAATATGAAGACCATCTGGAGAAAAAATAATTTTCTACTCGCTCTCATTTGCATGATTGACACAACATGGAATTCTATTTTATGTAAATGTGTTTATTTTCTTATTTAGGCTTTTATAGTAACCCTGGTAAGTAAGTAGGGCCCTCTGAGCAGGCCTTCCTGGGGTGCCATCCAAAGGTGTGCTCTGGGCTCCCTGCCTGCCCCCAGTGCGGGCAGTGTGAACCCTCTCATGCCCTCCCCATTTGGACAAGCCCTTCACAAAACTATTCTTCAGCATCCCACATCTTGTCCTGGGAGAGAATGAGAGAGCAGAAAAAGAAACCATCTAATAAATTTCAGCCTTATTTTTATAAAATTATAAACTAAAAACACACATTCTATAAATTTATCTCCTAGAAATTTTAAGACCTTTGTAAACTTCTATAATCTGAACATATTACCTAAATTCTATAAAGGCTTCTGCTTTTTTTCAGTCTCTCCACAAGATCACAGCAGACTTTGTAGGCTAACACATGGAGTGGTAGAAATTGTTAATACAAAAGTCATAAATAATATGCAGTTAAGAATTTAAAGGGCAGGATCCTATATAGACTCTTGGTCCTGTCTATTGGACTAAGCACTTTCATTCGTGAAATAAACCTGCTTACATTCCTAGGTAGTGTCCACTAAAAATCACTTTTCCACTCCCTCCATCATTTCAAGTTATTCAATAACTAAATTGTCCTGACTGTTGGCATTGCTATTGTAAAAGGCACAAACAGAAGACCATTCAGTTAAAACTCCAGAAAATAGAAAAAATAGAAAATTAGTGAGCAAGTGGATTTGCTAATTTAAGAATTTACTTCAACCACTGGAAAGGAATAAGTTAAAATGAATAAATGAAAAACACATACTGTGGGTTTTTTTTTTTTTTCTATCTGCAGCCTTGTCTGGAGACAAAGAAATTCCATGATGCCAGTCTTTCAAAGATGATAACATTACTGATATGGAATGTCACTGCAAAGAAGCAAAAGCTTAATTCCAAATATAGGTGAACCCTTAAAGTTGAAAGGAAATCCCTTTTTAATGGACTAGAGTCCAATGATGAAATAATATATTTTTTTAAATTTTTAATTTCAGTGTGCTTGTTCATGTTTTGTTTGAAGTACCCCTTTTTTGTTGATTTTCTTCTTTCTCCTGCGGTGCTGGCTGTTTTTGATGTTGTTGGTAGAGATGGGGTCTTACTCTGGCTGACTGCTGCTCATATGGGTTTTGAACCTCTGAGCTCTGGCAATCCACCCGCCTCGGCCTCCCACAGCGCTGGGACTACAGGCGTGAGCCACCACACCCGGCCAATATTATTATTTTTTAATTATATTTAATTCAATTTAAATATAACATTGAATTCTGAACAAAGTCTCCAAGACAGGGTACTAGAAGTAACAAGATAAGCGTCCCTGCCTTTGGCTACAGCGTGAGTGGGTGTGGGCCCACTTCCAGCCCCTGTGCTGGTGCATAGAGAACAAGTCCTCAGCATCGCTCTTTACACTAACATATTTCCCGAGAACCACTGCTATCATTTAGGTCAATTTAACACACTGAAATAAACCTGTAAAACAGATGTGATTCTGACATATAATTTGGGCTAACACACTGTTTCTAAGGTGGAGTCACTAAAGCCGCAGATAAAAGTTTCTGCACATTTATGTCATCAGGCAGATTCGCTTCATGTATATTTTAGTTTTCACTGAGACACAGGAGGAATTTGATCAGAAATCTAGGAGGGGAAAATGCCAGGGCTAGAGCAGTGGGAAAACTATACTCACAGCATGTATTGGATTTGGGTAAAATGTGGCCCCCGTGCCTTATAAAGCACTTTAGTGGGATTTTTTCATGAGAATGAAGGCACCTTGAAGGTGAGAAAGGTAAGAAAAACTGAATACAGAATATTCCTTCCTTGTTTCCAACAAGGCAAAGAACTGGTAAACCCTGGTGAGTGTTCATTTTATATAGGAGTAAAACCAGGATGGAAAAGAAATCATTTATGATTTTAATTAACTCAAATGTGTATTTCTGCACATAGTGCCCTGTGTGAGATTTTTGGTGCTTAAAAATGCAAGTGTCATATATGATAATGTTTACTCTTTGACTTAGCTTTAAAAGTTTTGTCTTTAATTCCATGGTAACATGGAATATTATGCCAAGGAATCTCCCCTCTCAGATCTTTCTGTCCTCTATAAAAGTGGTTCCAGCTAATGAGCTTAGTTTAGTGAAGAATGAAATTTTAAGTATTAATAATAAAGTTTCATTTTCTCTATTTATCATCTTTTTGAATGAACAAATCATTGTTAAGCATTCACTAAGTACCCAAAACCCTAAAAGCTACTGTTTACTTGATATCTAGTATAGGTCAGGTACACACATATAAATATGTACATCATGCATGTCCTACAGGCGTATGAGCGTACACACAACACTGTGGCTTGGTGGTTGCTGAGTTATAATTTGAACGACAACCATCAAAGTTGGTGAGTAAAATAAAACTCAGCGTATTTTCGAAGGCTGTCTAAACACACCGGCATTCTCACCACACCTGTGACTCTTCTCTATGCTTGATAATACTCAAGACATTAAAGAATAAAGCCCAGGTTTTGCCCCCAAATTGTTTTTATAAATTTATGCATATAAAAATATGTTTTATATCAGTGTTGGGATCTAAACATTACACTATACATTCAGCCCCTATGAGGAAACAATATATTTCCAATAATATATTGTCATTGCTGTCTGAATTATACAGAAAGAGATAACATTTCTCATTGTTCAAAATTATGGAGGGACACAGACACAAGCATAAAACAAAATTCAATAGTAGAAGTAAAAGAATCCTGAGTTCCCTTTACCAAACATTTCTCTATAACAGCAGTTCTCAACATGTGGGTCGCGACCCACAGGAATTGTATAAAGGGTCGCGGCATTTAGGTAGGTTGAGAACCACTGCTCTATAACCTACTCTCCTTGTTGACAAAGATCATCCTTAAACATATGCAAGTTTTTCTCTTAAATTTCTTTTCTGAAATAAGGAAAGCAGTCAGAATTCTAACACCAGTGTGGCTTCCCCTTGCTCCCACAGTGAAATTGCTCACAGGAAGATTACCAAGGGGCAACAAAGGCCCTATCTGACTTCATTTGTTTTACCTCTCAGCAACTTTTAGCATGACATATCATGGTCTATAATCGAAACATTTTCTTCTTTCGCTTCTTTAAAACCACACTAGTTTTCCTCCTCTATGAGCCAACTTCTTGGTCTTCTTTACAGAGGCCTATTCTATTTAGGGATCTAAAAGGCTTGTGTTAAGTGACTTTCTTGCCTCACCTTCCCAAGTAGCTGGGACTACAGGTGCCTGCCACAACACCCGGATATTTGTTTTGTTGCAGTTGTTTAGGTGGCCCAGGCCGGGTTCGAACCCGCCACCTACGGTGTACATGGCTGGCACCGTAACCACTGTGTTATGGGCACCAAGCCACAAATGACGCTTTCCATAGAACTGAACACAGACACATCCTCACCTCTTGATCTCCTTCTTGGATTGGTGTCATAACCCTGGGGCAATTCAGACCTGCAAAGGCAGCATGAGGACCCCATCCTGGGTTCAGTCAGAGTATTTCTGCTCTTCGTCTGCTTCACAGATCAGATATCACTACCTTGCTGTCACGACAGTATAGTGAGTGCAAGCTGATAACTGCTTAAACTTACTTTATATGAGTTAGAATTTAGTCTTACTGAAAGGTAGCACATTTATAAACAAGCTGCTTCTGTAAAGATTATCTGCAGATATTTTACCTTCATTTTTATTAGCTTTGAATGCCCAATAATTATATTGTTTGTCTTTTTCATGAATCCTGGGATGTGAGCTATAACTATAAAAAGTCTGTGGAAAATAAGATTGTATACAACTTAATTTTACAGGTAATTTTCTAAAATACATATAATCTTTAAAATCAGACGGTATGTAGTTCCAAACATGGAAACAACCAACCAGTCTCTTAGGCCAGTATTTAATTTTTTTTTTTTGAGACAGAGTTTTACTATGCACCCTCGGTAAAGTGCTGTGGTGTCACAGCTCACAGCTACCTCAAACTCTTGGGCTCAAGCGATGCTCTTGCCTCAGCCTCCCCAGTAGCTGGAACTATAGGTGCTAGCCACAATGCCCGGCTATTTTTATTGTTGCAAGTTGTGAATGTTGTTTGGCAGGCCTGGACCAGGTTTGAACCTGCCAGCCTTGGTGTATGTGGCTGGTGCCCTAACCACTGAGTTATGGGTGCTGAGCCAATTAGGCCAGCATTTTTAATAAATTTTCCTGATTATTAACAAAGATTTTTAAAAAGAAAATACTTATAACCCCCAAAATATGTGTTTTAAACATTTTCTTCCATGGTATTTCTTGCTAATATTTAACAAAATGGAAATCATATATAGTTTACATTCCTTTTCAATTGATAGTTTTTTCTCTTGCTGGATTTTTATCTAATTTCCATTTGAGTGTATTGATAGTATAAAAAAACATATTGATGGGCTAGGTGTGGTGGTTACATATATAATCCCAGTGCTTTGGGAGGCTGAGGCAGAAAGATCATCTCAGGCCAAGAGTTCAAGACCAGTCTGGGCAATAAAGCAAGACCCTGTCTTTATAAAAGATAAGAAAAAATTAGGCCAGGCACACTGGCTCACACCTGTAATCCCAGAACTCTGGAAGGCTGAGGTGGTAGGACAGCTTGAAGCCAGGAGTTCAAGACCAGCCTGAGCAAGAGAAAGACTCCCATCTCTACAAAAAAAAATGAAAGATACCAGCTAGGCGTAGTGGTGGGCACATACAGTCCCAGCTACTTAGGAAGCTGAGGCAGGTGGAGCACTTTAACCCAGAAGTTTGAGGCTATAGTGAGCTGTGATTGCACTAGTGTACTCTAGCCTTGGTGACAGATTGTAACCCCAAGATCAAAAACAAAAATTTGTGAATAACCTCATTCATTAATTTATCGTCTATTTCTGAGTGCCAAACATTTTATATATTTGAGGAAAGTACCTAACCACAGGCAATTGATTACACACTTCCTCTTTCCTGTTCTGCCAACTTCGTTCCATTCTCCCGCCTCGGTCATAAAGTTCAGAGGTTTACAAGGGCAGACTTATTTCCAAATGTTAAAAATGGAGAACAAATAACAGAGAATCATATTTTCTCTCAACAAAGCCATACCTGGAATCCTATTGTTTAGCTGCAGATGGTAATTTCCTAATTGGAATGTCAGAAGGTGAATATTGATTTCCCTTTTATATAGAGGTACTGTCTTACTGAGACAATAGTAATGCCCTCCACAAGAAATGGATGCCTTGGAGTAACCAACAATATCATGTACATGAACACGGTCAAAGCACTTTCACATGCTTAAAAAATATTAACCCAAGTATAGACGTCCCTCTGTTATATGTGTGTGTATACAAATATTTGTATACATGGGCAGAGAGAAATCACACTGTTTTCTCAGGGATTGGGAGACCTGCATTACAAGATCCTTCACTCCACAGCCCTGAGCTATTAACCTAAGTAAAATATGATCCAATTTACATGTCATTTAATTAATATGCACTAAGAAAGACTTCAATATTTGAGTGACAGAGCCACTAATGTTATTTTTTAAAAACACAAAAATTGCTTGGCAGTGCTTTGCTTTCAAATTAGATAGGCAATTTTACTTGTGGTACTTTTAAATTTAACCTTATGTATTGGGTGCCTGAGTATGCCATGGAGAACATATTCCATCATCAGTATATAAATGCTAGGATAAACATAATGTTACAAATTATCTTGTTATGGAGAAAAATACAAGGAGGACCTAATTTGGATTGGGGGCCGGAAAGGTCCTTTTAGAAAAAGTGACATTTGTAGAGATAGGGTCTTACTATGTCAAAAGGCTGGTCTTGAGCTCCTGGCCTTAAGCAATCCTCCTGCCCTGGCTTCCCAAAGTGCTGGGATTACAGATGTGAGACACTACGCCCTGGTGTACATCACAGACCTATTCACGTGCCAGTTGTTTCTAAGTTCTAACTTGGTCTTAAGACCAGCAATGAAAGCCAATTGATAAATTTCATTAGATTCCCCAAATTTCTAGGATAGTCTCCACTGATTGTCAGGTACATTGATCCCCTCCTCTCTGTGGGACTTTCAAGGAGAGTACCAAAGCTTATTTATACTGTGTCTTTTTCCTATGCACACATGCTTATGATAAAGTTTAACTTATAAATTAGGCTCAAGAAGAGATTAACAACAATAATGAAACAGAAGAACTCTAACAATATACTGAAAAGAAAGTTATGTGAATGTAGTCTGTCTCTCTCGCAACACAACTTACTGTGCTGTACTCACCTATTTTCAGACTCACTTGACTGCTGGTAACTGAAACCGAGTATAATGGACATATGTCCAGTGAGAATGAGATGAAGAAATTTGGCTGCAAGGTCTCCTTTCCAAACTCCTAATGGAGACGGATCATTAGGGATCCCATACTGAATGCTATACAGTATGCTTGCCTCTGACACTTTTTAAACCACAAGTTTAAGGGTCCTGTTTAGATGCAGAATTACTTACTGTAAAAGGTAACATACTTCCAATGCAAATTTGCAGTGTTGAGGAATTTAGCATCTCTCCACAACTCCTTTCCACGACAGGATTAAAGGTACTATATCTAGGGCGGCGCCTGTGGCTCAAGGTGTAGGGCGCCAGTCCCATATGCTGGAGGTGGCAGGTTCAAACCTAGCCCCGGCCAAAAACCAAAAAAGAAAAAAAATATACTATATCTACCTAATCTGTTGTGCCGACTGAAGACTCCCCGCTGCCCAGGCCGCAGCCGCGGACCGCGCGGGACCACCGCCCCCCTGCCCCGGCGCCCGCACATCGCTCCCGGAGCCGGGTTCGCGGACTGCCAGCTCCCGGCCGAGCGCGCCCGCACGCACGTCGCCTTCACGCGTGTGTCAGAATGGAGGGCATGTGCGTGTCCACGAGGACAGGCTGAAACAAACTGCGGCAGAGGCGCGGAAGCCGGGACGGAGCGCAGGTGGGAGCGGCGTGCACGGCGCCGGTCCGGGCGGGAGGCGGCTGCGCGCAAGTCCGGCGCCGGCTCCTGGAGCCCCCAAGCGCCGCCCGGCCTGCACCCTGCCCCGCGCCCCGGCCGCGGTCCGGCACAACAAGCTTTGGGGCGGCCCAGGGGCCGGCGGGGGCGAGTGGCGCCCGCGCAGCAGCGCCATGTGAGCGGCCCCGCGGGCCCGCAGGGACAGCAACTTTCCCCGGCGACGGCGCCCAACTTCCCGCCGCCGCTCTGGCCGCTCCGCCCCGCGGGCCCCGCTCGGCGCGGACACACAGTAAGTGCGGGCGGCCTCTCTCCGCGCCCTCCCGGCCCTTGCCCGGCGCCACCGCGGCGTCCTCTGCAGCGGAGCGCGGCAACATGGCGCCCCCGAGCCCCGGGCCCTGCGCGGCGCCGGCGGCGGGGTCCGGGCGGGGGGAGCCGGGAGGAGGGAGGAGGCCGGGGAGGAGGAGGAGGAGGCGGCCTGAGCGTCCCCCCCGCCCCCCGCGCCCGCCCGTCGCCGGCTCAGGCCCGAGAGGCTCCGGGCGGCGGGAAGGAGGCGGCTCCGGAGGGAGGGCCGGGCGCGGCGGCGGCGGAGCCGGAGCATAATGGTGGGAAGCGCGGCGGCGGCGGGGGCGCGGGGGCGTCCGTGGCGGGGGCGCGGCCCGCGCTGGGGAGCCTGCCCGGCTGCGGCCTCTCGGGCGGCGGCGGCAGCGGGTGCTGACGGCCGCCTGCCCGCTCGCGAACGGCGCGGAGCCGCCCCGGGAGCTACGCGGGCGCCAGCCGGGCCGCGGGGCCTGCGGGGGCCGTGGTGGGACTTGCGGGGTCGGCGCGGCTCGCGGTCTCCCGGCTGTGGGCGGCCGCGCAGGCGGTGCGAGCCGGAGGCCCAGGAGGATGGCGCGGGCCTGCTCGGGCCGGGAAGCCGCGGAGTCGCGTGAGCACGCCCGCCGGGCCCCGCGCCGCTCGCTCGGCCAGGCCTCGGGGCCCGTGCGCACTCGGGTGGGCCAGCAGAACGGCCCTCGCGTGTGGGGGGCGACGCGGGTGCGTTCGGGGTCAGAGCGCCGCATGCGGGTGGGAGCGGCGGGGCAGGACCGGCCCAAGGCCATGAAGAGAACGGGCCTTCTTCGGGGGCTGCGGGCGACCCCGGGAGCGAGGCCGCCGCTGCCTCAACAGGTCCTCGCGGGCCTGCGGGACTGTGCTGCAGGGCCCGCTGCCTTCTTCCCACCAGAGCTCTGAGAAGCTGCTGGGGACGCGCTGGGAAGAGGGAGCTCCTTGGAGGCGGCAGCCGCTAACTTTCACTTGCTCGTCTACCCCACGCTGCCCTTATGAGCCGGGTGGCGGAGGCGCGCGGTGTCCGCTGTGGTTCGCGGTGTGTGCACAGTGCCTGGTGTTCTATACGGTGTGTGCACAGCACTCCGCGTCCTGTGCGGTGGTGTGTGTGCTGTGTTTTAGGTGACATGCTCTGTGTGCACTGGCTCCCTGGTACTTGGGCTGTGTGTGGAGTTATCGGCGTCATAAGCAGTTGTGCACACACTCAGTGCCATTCAGTGTGCCTGTAGTATTTAGTGTCATATACTGTATGTACACACTACCCTTATCACACTGTGTACGCACATAGTGCTGGTGTCACATATAATGTGCACAAACTACTTGCTAGCCTATACGACGGTGTATACTTAGTTCCCTGTGTTGTTCAAGGTGTGTAAGTAGCTTGTCACTTATGCTAGGCTGGCAGTGCCCATATATACAGTATGTACATAGTATTTGGTGTCAAATTGTGTACATAGTATCCTTCTTATACTGAGTACACATCATACACAGAGTATCTGGCATCGTATACAATGTGTACAAAGTACTCGGTATTATATACAGTGTGTACACAGTGTCCTTGTCACTTACCCTGTCTTCCCAGTACCCAGTGTCATATATGATGTGTGCACACTACCTGGAGGTCTATGCAATTGTGTGCTGAGTACCCTGCTGTCATATATGGTGTGTGTGCGGTACTCAGTGACATACCCAGTACACAGCACAGTACCCACTGTCATATAGTGTGTACATATTACTTGATGTCATATTTGGTGTGTATGTAGTATCCTTGTCATGTAAGCTATGTACCTGTCCTCAATGTCAGACATCTGACACGGTGTCCTATACAGAACATGTAGTGCCCCGTGTCACATACAGTGTGTAGGTGTAATCCCTGCATGTCTTTGAGGTTGGAGATGATGCTCAGGTGGCCCATTTAGGGAGCAGATATCCCGCAGGCCAGAGGGAGTAAGGCAAGTTGAGTTTTTAGGGAGGTCCCCAGTCCTTGGTCTGCCTCAATGGGTTCCTCACCATGGTGTACTGCACACCACGATAAGCTGTGTTGCATGGAGGCAAAACCATTCTTTTTTTTTTTTGACACTTTATCACCCTTGATAGAGTCATAACTCACAGCAACCTCAGACTCTTGTACTCAAGCGATTCTCTCTTGCCTCAGCCTCCCAAGTAGCTGGGGCTACAGGCGCCCAATGCCTCGCAATTTCTTTCTTTCTTTTTTTTTTTTTTTTTAGAGACTGGGGTCTTGCTCTTGCTCAGGCTGGTCTCGAACCTGTGAATTCAGGACAGTCCACCCACCTTGGCCTCCCAGAGTGCTTGATTTACAGGCGTGAGCCACTGCACCCTGCCAGCTAAAGCATTCTTAAATGTAATCTAATCCGTTTGTTCACAGGCAGAAAAGAAATATTTCCTTGTTTTCTTTTAAACTGAGAAACATGGTAGCATTTGCTTAGTAATTATAGATGTGTAAACTTCAGATTTGGGGGTCCTTGCTTCTAAGAAATGATTTGAAGTTATCAGGTAGATAGTGTTCGTTGTACTTTAAAAGTTTTCATGTTTGAGTGCTTTCCTGTGGGCAAGGTCATCTTTGTAATTTTTCTGAATGTCTGACTTGCAGAAATTGGAGATAAAATATGATTTTCTGTATAAGTATATTCCTTGTGTTTGACTAACTGATGTTGATTACATTATAGTTGTTAGTTTTGTTTGACTTGTCTTTAAAAGATAACCAGGCTAGAGAATCAAAGATCAGAATATATGGGATGTAATTATGACAGAATCAAAATATTTTTCTTACTTAACTGTATGATTAAGAGGATTTCCATATTTCACAATGTCCTTTTTTCCAGAGAAAATTTCTGACATGAAAACTGAATCTTCCTTTTACATTCTTAAAATTAGGCAATTTATTTTGGTAATTGCTGTTCGTAAGGTGTTTAAATAAGCATACATGTGCTTCCAGCTTTATAAAGAAAGATTAATTAAAATGTTAAAATTTATCTCTTTAGTTCATACTGAACATATGCAGTTATGTTGGCGCTTTGATAGATGTCATCTTGCATGCTTCAGTGAATGAATGTATGTTTATTTGAACTCTCACCCTTTTGTAAGCCACCACTTTTCTTTTAGGGTTGTTCAGCTTGTGTATAATAGGGGCCTTCATAACTTTTAGCATATCTTAATTGAGACCCTAATTGGAGCTACCTAAGAATTTTAACATATGTAATGGAAGTATAAAATGCTGCTCTAATTTGCTTACTTAAAGCCTAACTCCTGATGTCAGATTGTCTTTATCTTCCTTGTCCTTCAGTTGATTTTACATGGGGAACATCACTGCGTTTAAGCAAAGAGGATGTATCTTGAAAGAAAAGAAAATGGACAGTCTTATCCGTGATGGTTAAAAACTTGTCACTGTTTGAAAATCTTAACTTGGATTTAACATTGATTTTTTTTTTAAACTGGGTGATAAGGGGTTTTCTGTTTGTTTTCTGTTTCATTAGGGAAGCAGTGTGGCAAAATGATTATGAGCACAGACTTTTGAGACCCACCTTTGAATCTCACCTCTGTCCTTTACTAGCAGAGTTACCTTGAGCAAATCACTTTAACTTGCAATGAATTGTCTCAGTTTCCTTAAATGAACAACAAGGGGGGTAGTAATTGCACCAAACTTGTTGAGTTATTGTGAAGATTAGATGAATTGCCATTTTTAAAGCACTTGAAACAGTGCCTGGCTCCTAATGAGCACTGCAAGAATACGTTAACACAAGTCAAGCTCCTCCTTACAATACATTATTTTCAAATTGATTTAGGAAACACAGATCCTCAACTTATACTCTCAATAAAGGTATTTCCATACTGTGTTCTTATCCAGGCTTGTGTTCCCAGTGGCATGCTAACTTTAAGAATTTTTCAAAAATCGATTTACTCTTTTCTTTATTTGAGTAGGAGAAGGAATGTGTGTAATGCATATCCATCAGTGTTTTTTAAAAGCTGCTGGTATAAAAGTTACCTGTTAAAATTAGACTATACTTCTAGGGATCATTTCTGTAGTTGGTAAAAGTTACCTTTTGGAAATGGTGGTTTTAGTATTTGGATCTCAAGTACCATATACCTTAGCTTTTGAAACCTCATCTGCCTATACCATAGACTTAAATGAAAATCATAGATAATCTGAAATCTCATTTATCATTGATTTTAACTTTTTGTTTCCCTATGGTAGATGTTATAATAGACAGTTTCTGTTTTCAGTTTGTTTTGTTTCTGCTTTGCTTTTCTCAGTGTGCTCTTACGGTTCCTTCCTTTCCTTCCTTCCTTCTTCCTTCAAGAATATAAGGAAAGAGAAAATGTACTGTCCAATATATAGCAGGTACTTATAATGGTTTATGAGTCAAATCAAATTCAGGAAAATAGTCATTAAACTAGTGTTTTTTTTTTTTTTTTTAAGGGAAATTCAGCATCTTGTAATATATTTTCACAATTAGGGTGCAGGGTAATATCTTTTAAAATGTGTTTGGTCAGATGCAGTAGAAATAACCCTACGTGCAAACATGAAGTAATTTATTTGCACAATTAAATCATTGTAAAGTTACATTTGCACTGGTTATGTGGCAGATTTCACTTAAAGTTGGTGACATCAGTAAATGTCCAGAGGGTTTACTTCATAAATGGCTAAAAGTTTGCCTATCTTTATGTGAAATTAAAGAGATGGAACTGACAAAGATCATTGAATACTTTTATATCAGAGTTTTAAAGGAATCTTATAGAGTCTTACCTGTTTGTTCTTCACAGATGAGAGTGATATATTTACAGATTACATTGTCTTACCATTAGTAGAAAATACATGTTGCTCAAAATTTGTACACACAGTTTATTTTGTAGACTAATACACATGTAGGTAGTAGGTAAGCTAGTTTTATTTTGAATAAATGCTTTTGTAGTTCAAGTTACTTCGTAATTAATGTTTCATAAAATCACATTAAAATAATGTATTTTCTTACAGATAGAATACATGCAATTTTAATGTCTTAACTTTATTTTTCAACAGATTGTTATTTATTGAAAGTCTCCTATGTGCCATACACTTAATAGTTGCTGAGATGAACAAGATAAAAGGGTTCTTGCCTGTGTACAGTTTGTGTTTCAGAGTAACACAATTACTGAAGCAAGCAAAATAAAATGTAACAGAGGAAAGAGTATGTTTAGAACAGCATATGAATTAAGATACATTGTATTTGAGTTAAGATTACTTGCGAAGTCTTAGCACCTGTGATTGACAATTTATTCTAATTTGTGTCTTTGAGATGTTACTATACTAACCATCTGAGGTTTTCAAAAGGACCTTAATATTTAAGTTAATATTTTTGTACAGTTAAAAAAGTAGAGCTGTTGGGCGGCGCCTGTGGCTCAGTGAGTAGGGCACTGGTCCCATATGCCGGAGGTGGCGGGTTCAAACCCAGCCCTGGCCAAAAAAACCACACACACACAAAAAAAGTAGAGCTGTTAATGGCTCTGCGTCCATAGTACAGTGCCGGCCACATGCACTGAGGGAGGCAGGTTCGAACCTGGCCTGGGCCAGCTAAAGAACAATGACAACTATAACAAAAAATAACTGGGCATTCCAGGCGCCAGTCATTGTGGTGGGTGCCTGTAGTCCCAGCTACTTGGGAGGTTGAGACAAGAGAATTGCTTAAGCCCAGGTGTTTGAGGTTGCCGTTAGTTATGACACCGCAGCATTCTACCGAGGGTGACATAGTGAGACTCTGTCTCAAAAAAAAGTAGAGCTGTTAAAAAGTAGAGCTGTATTAAATATCAAACATACACAGTATTATGTTCTCCAGATATTATCTGAGCATTTAAGTGAAAGAGCCATTTAAAAATTTTAGTGGTTCCCCCCTTCCCAGTTTGGTTGGCTTGTATGTTAAGTAAATTTAAAATGTAAAGAGTGAAGGATCTTCTTTCCTAGTTTAAGCATTTATCATAGGGACTTAAAGGATAGATACACAAATATTTTAAAATGGATTTCTATTGAGAGCTTGTCACATAACACTAAATTTCCTAACTAGGATTAAAAATATTATTTTAAAAATTCAGGTAGATACTGTGTTTTTTACCAAGAGAACCTGACTTACATACATTTTAATTTGAACACATTAGATCGCTTTGTAAGTCCACTTTGTAAGCAGTTCTTAGCACTCCAGGTCTCATCATAAACATTTTGCCTATGGCACTGACATAATTTTTAAGGTGTCCTTCATTGAGCATCTTCCACATGAAGCAAAACATACATTCTATTTAGTCTCCACAGCAGCATCATGATCTGCTATAAGTCTATAATAAGGCAAGAGACCAGAATGTTAAGTTACTGGTGCCCAAGTCCACACAGATCAAATTGGTTTCAATTCGTGGGTATGATTACTGAACCTGCAGTATGTTATGCTAGTCTGTCTCCCTAACACCCAACTTCTTGGATCTTGATAGTGACTTGCCTTCATCTTCTCAACGCACTTTTGTAAGTCGGCAAAAGTATATAATATTAACAGATTATAAAACTGTGCTTGCTCTACTTGAAAAAGCAGGAGGTAGAAAGGCAGTGATAACAGGAAACTCCTGGTAATAGAAACATTCCATACTTTAAGTTCTGGTTAATTCCATTTTTGGTGATGATGGTAGTCTAAGAACGGGCCATTGGCTCATTTTCTTCTTATCACTATGGGAGTTCACATTGTAAAGATAATTCAAGGCAGGGGCAGTGGAGGCGGGGAGGATCTGTGATCTTACATAATGAAAAATGTTTGAAAATATATGGAATTAACCCCAACATTATTCTTATTGTCCCAGAAAGGGAAGCCATTGTCTTGAGGAATCTTTTAACCTTTTTTCTGCTGAATAAGTTCAGATGAGTAAAAGGAATCATGGTAAATAGGCCTTAAATAATAGTGTGAGATGTGGAGATGGGGCTATGCAGCAGTCTTCTGGTGAGCCTGTGCCCCAGACTGAAATCATCTAACATAACCTTTTGTGTCTGGCTACTTTTACTGAGCAGAATGTTTTCTTTCTTTCTTTCTTTTTTTTTCGATTTCTTCAAAATTCCAATTCCTCGAAAAATATTTTTCATTTGTTTATCTGGCGAGCAGAATGTTTTCAAGGCTCATCCATATTGTGGCATGTGTCGAAACTTCATTCTTTTTTATGAGTGAATAATGTTTCATTGTATGAATAATATTCCACTGGTTATAACATATTTTGTTTATCCCTTCATGAGTTGATAGACATTTGGGTTTTTTCCACTTTTTGGCTATTATGAATAATGCTTGTGTGAACATCCCTAGGTGTCCTTGTTTTTGTGTACGCAGATACTTTCAATGGGTTTGTGTCTGGGACTGGAACTACTGGGTTAGATGTTTTCTGTTTGAGAAACAACTTGTTTCTGCAAGCAACTGTACCGTTTCACATTCCTGCCAGCAGTATGTTCAGAGACCAGTTTCTCTGCATCTTTGTCAGTGCTTGTTATTGTCTGGTTTCCTGGCTCTAGCTATGCTGGTGGTCGTGAAGGGGCATCTCGTGCTGACTTTCATTTGCATTTCTCTAATGACTAGCAATGTTGAGCATCTTCCTCCGTGCTCATTGGGCACCTGTTTATCTTCTTTGGATAAACGTCTGTTCATATCCTTTGTCCGTGTTTTGTTTGGGCTTTTTATTGAGTTGTAAGAAATTTTTATATCTACTAATTATAAGTCTTTTATCAGATGTAGGATTTACAGGTATTTTCAACCATTCTGTGGTTGTCATTTTCTTGGTGGTCCCCTTTGAAGCACAGAAATATTTGATTTTTATGTATTTTTCTTTGGCGGTGTTTTGACATGATCCCTTTTTTATAGATGGCTTGCACTCTACTGTGTGGATGCACCTTGCTGTATTCGGCCAGTTCCTTGCTGATTTGCAATTATAAATAGTGCTGTAACATATGACTGTGTATGTACAGCATTTTGTGATTTTGCCAGTGGGATTGCTGGGTCAAAGAGTGAATGTACATGTAAGTTTGGTGATTATTGCCACCTTCCCCTCCATAAAGATGGTGACATTTTGTGTTCCCAAAAGTGGTGTATGAGAATCCCTGTTTCTGTGTGGCTGGGCGGCAAGGTTACATTGCCAGGCCTTTATAGTTTTGCTAATCTGATAAGTAGAAATGGCATATTAAATATAGTTTAAAAATTAGTCTTCTCTAAGAGAAATTTCCATAATGTTATAGACCTTTTGTGTTGCTTTTTCTGTTTGTATCTTTTGCTCTTTTTTTCTGTATTACATTTTTGGGCTTTTTCTGATCTTTTAGCCTTTATAATTTAAGTTGCAAATATGTCCTTTACCTATCCTATTTGTCATTTATATTTTTACCTTGTTTATGGTGTATTTGGACATATAAAACATTTTAATTTTGCCTGTTTGTTTTTAGGTTTTGTGGGGGGAGTGATTGTGTGTGTTTTTTATTTTTTTTATGGTGGTAGTCCAGCTTTTCAGCCTTTCCCTAATGGTTTTGCTTCTACATTTCAAGTCATAGGCAAGGCTGAGGCAGGAGGGATCACTTGGGTTAGAAGTTTCAGACTAGCCTGAGCAACATAGCGAGACCCTGTCTCTACAAAAAATAGAAAAATTAGCCCAGGTTGGGTGGCATGCGCCTGTAGTCTATAGGGTAGCAGCAGTAGGGGTGCAGGACTTGGGACTGTTTGGTTTTTGAAAAATCATATGTATATATTTTAATTAAGATGATAATAAAATTTGCATAACCAGAGACGTCCATGTGACTTTTCATCTCTTTCCAGGTACTTGCCATCTACCTCCTTATCTTGTCTTATAGTCAGTCTTCTGGAGACAGTTCTGTTCCCTATTTCAGTTTCCCCACCTACCACTTGTTCCTTCCAGTCTGGTTTGTAACAATGTTATATTCATGCTGAAGTCACTGGTGACCAACATTTTACTTAATCTAGTGGACATTTTTCAATTCTTTTTGCCTTTTGACTTTTTAGCTGTTCTCTGTAATTTATGAAATCCCATCTTCATTAGATTTCTGTGAGATAGTTCTTCTGGATTTGCTGTGAGGTTGTGGGGCTTAGGTCCTTTTCTGCCACATTCTGTCCTGGGAAGTCTAGTGATCTGTACTTAAGATTTCGGTTACTATTCTCAGGTGCCTCACAAATCTTCAGCATGTGTTCTCCTCAGCTCCTCAGCTCCAAATACCTACTTAGCCTCTCCCCTCAGAGTTCAAAGAGGCATTTGAACCAAGCTCAGCATACACCACTACCTTCTGCAAACTCATTCTTCATCTCAGATTCCTTATTTCCAGTAAAAACACCTCAATGCTGTACCTAGAGTAAGCCAGAGAGGAAGGCAAGTCCTTGATACATACTTTCCCTTATTCCCAGTTCATAATTAAGTCTTGCTGATATTTTCTCTTCACTTTGCACCCTGTAGCCAAAAGTAACTTTAAAAAAACTATCATTTTCTAAAGCTCCTTTTGATCTTCCATTCCTTTTCCTGCTTTTCTCATTTACTCTTCTCTTTTTCCTCTTCCTCCATTCAAAATTTACATAATCCTAGCACTTTGGAAGGCTGAGGTGGGTGGATTGCCAGAGTTCAGGAGTTTGAGACCAGCCTGAGGTAAAAAAAAAAAAAATAGCCAGGCATTATGGGTAGATACCTGTAGTCCCATCTACTCGGGAGGCTGAACCAAGCAGATCACTTAAGCCCAAGAGTCTGAGGTTGCTGGGGGTTATGATGCCAGGGTACTCTACTGAGGGTGATAAAATGAGATTCTATCTCAAAAAAAAAAAAAAATACTACAAAGCTACAGGAATCAAAACACTGTAGCACTGGTATAAAGATAAATATATAGACTAGTGAATTAGAATTTATTGTTCAGAAATAAACCCATACATCTGTGGCCAAATGATTTTTGCCAAGGGTGCTGAATCCATTTAATTGGTAAAAAACAGTCTCATCAAAAGATGGTGCTGAGATAACTTGATTTCCATATGTAAACAGCAAAGCTGAACCCTTTACCTCACTTCATGTATAAGAATTAATTCAAAATGTTATAAATATTGTCTATTTTTTGAGACTTTGGAAAATAAAAAATAAGAAGTTAACTGTTGACTCCATACTGAACCTCAGAGTCAAAGCATTCTATAATAGACATACTCTTATCTGACAATGTGAATGTTACTTTCTTTGCATTATTATTATTATTGCTTAATATTTCAATGCAGCAATCGTCTGATTTCTTTTATGAATGTATTTATCTTCGTTCTTTACGAAGGTATGACACCAAAGTATGAGCAAAAAGAGAAAAATTAGGCAAGTCATTTTTGTCAAAATTTAAAACTTTTATGCATCAAAGAACATTATCAAAAAAATGTAAAGACAACCTACAGAGTGGGATAAAATGTTTGAAAAGCTTTTTTTCTGACATGGGATTACTATCCTGAATATATAAAGAACACTTACAACTAAATAACAACAACAAAACAACCCAATTAGAAAATAGTCGAAGGACCCATTTCTCCAGAGGAGATAGACAGATATCCCATAAGTACATGAAAAGATACTCAACATCTTAGTCATTAGGAAAATTCAGATCAAAGCCACCATGACATACTGCTTTGCACCTACTAACATGGCTACTATTTGTTTTTTATAAATGAAAAACTGGAAAATATCAGTGTTGGTAATGATGTGGAGAAACTAGAACACTTGTATGGTGCTGGTGGGATTGTGAAATGGTGCAGCTGCCATAGAGCAGAGTTTGGTGATTCCTTGAAAGGTTAGACATAGAATTACCATATGATCCAGCAATTCCACTTCTGGATATTTAGCCAGGGACTGAAAAGCAGACTTTAGCAGATGCATTTATTCCAGTGTCTACTACAGCCCTGTTTACAATACCCAGGTGTCCATCAACAGGTGATCTTGGATGAACCTTGAAAAAATTAGTGTAAATGAAATAAGCCAAACACAAAAGGGCAAATATTAATGTGTTTCCACTCATAAAATGTCTAGAATAGGCATGTTCACAGAGACAGAACGTAGATTTGAGGTACCAGGGGCTAAGGAGAGGGTAGAATGGGAAATTATTGTGTAATGGTTATAGAATTTTTGTTTGGGTTGACAGAAATGTTTTGGAAATAGATAATGGTGAAGGTTGCAAAACACTGTGAATGTATAGTAATTAATGTCACCAAATCACATACTCAGAAATGGCTAAGATAGGAAAACTTATGTTGACATATATTCCACCACAATTTTTAAAAAATTTAAAATTAATATGCAAAAATTATTGAATTATACACTTAAATGATAAAATCGTATGGCATATGCATTATGCTTCAATATAGCTATTTAAGAAATAAAAGGTTAACAATTTCCCTACCCATCATTTTGCTTTATAAACTGCTATTCTGTCAAGTCCAAAAGTCTGGAAACGTCCTTTTGCTTTACTAGTATAACTAAAAAAATAGTTAAAACTTTTACAAATGAAGGATTCATAATGTCCTGTTATTCTATCAGGAACCCTGACCAACATGTTGTACAGCATTATTTCCTGTTCTTAATCTAATGTGCTTTGATGCAAACAAACAAAAACCTACCAGCAAGTCTAATTTAAATGCTCTGTTTTGCTGACTGTCCACTTTCTGTGCTTTCCACACATAGAAAGTACACAGCACACTGACTGTTTGGAGGATCTTGGGGGAATGTTACTGAGTTACTCTTCTTAAGACCTGGTAACTGACCATTTATTGTAGACTACCTTTATTTCTTCTCCCCTATTCAGTTTTTTTTTTATGGTGGTAAAAAAATCCATGTAACATAAAATTTATTATTTTAATCATTTTTAAAAGTACAGTTCAGTATATTTAAATCATTTATAATGTGCAGTCCTCACCACCGTCCATCTCTGTAATTCTTTCATTTCATAAAACTGAGGCACTGTATCCATTGAGCAGTGACTTGTTATTCTCCATTCCCCCAGCCCCTGGCAGTCACCCACCCCCTCTTTAATATTTCAGGATTGGTTGAGGTGAGTATTCAATCAGTGAGTGTTTATTTGTTGTCTATGGTAAAAATTATTGTGGACATAAAGAATGTTGAAAATATGGCATGCTTTAAAAAACTGACTATGGCAGGGTAGGTAATACATATATGATAATTATATGGGAGTCAGTGACAACATGGAATTATAGCTTTTCTGTGTTGTTTTTGTTTTTTTTGTTTTTTTTGAGACAGAGTCTCACTATGTTGCCCTCTGTAGAGTGCGGTAGCGTCACAGCTCACAGCAACCTCAAACTCTTGGGCTTACGTGATTCTCTTGCCTCAGCCTCCCAAGTAGCTGAGACTACAGGTGCCCGCCACAACGCCTAGGTATTTTTTGGTTGTAGTTGTCGTTTGTTTGGCAGGCCCGGGCTGGGTTCGAACCCAGCAGCTGAATTATAGCTTTTAAATATGTATGTATATATACAAGTTATACTGAAAATTATAAGGTGCTAATAAAAGACCAAACATATCAAAGAAACTAATGCTAGTATTTTATTTATTTATATTTTACTTTTAAACTTTATTCAAATTAGTATGAGGGTACAATATTTAGGTTACGTTGTTCTCACTTCCAGGGTAAAGTTCCATTTGTAGAAGAGCCCCTCACCAGGGGGCATGTTATACACCCTCACAATGTGCACACCAGGTGAGATCCTGCCTCCTGCCCTCCCTCCTTCTGCAATACATCTTCCCCCTCTCTCCTCACGCCTCCCTTTACCTCTGAACTGGACTATAATAGTGTTTAATTGTTCTTAGGAACATATAATTGTTTATATATTGATTTCATATTATTATGGAGTACATTGGATATTTGTCTTTTCATTCTTGCAATACTTCACTAAGAAGAATGTATTTCAACTCCATTCAGGTAAATGTAAAAGATATAAAGTCTCCATCTTTTTTAATGGCTGCATAATGTTCCATGGTATACATATGCTACAGTTTGTTGATCCATTCATGGGTTGATGGGCACTTAGGTTGCTTCCACGACTTGGCTATTATGAATTGAGCCACAATGAACATTTGAGTTTATGCTAGTATTGACAAGAATTTAATATGTGGTGCTGGGCACCTGTAGTCCCAGTAACTTGGGAGGATGAGGCAGAAGGATCGCTTGAGCCCAAGAGCTTGAGTTCAGCCTGGGCATCATAGTCTCTAAATAAAAAAGAATTTAACATATGACTAGGAGTGTATCACATTTTATTGGGGAAGAGAGAAATCTTTCAGTAAATCATACTAGTTCAATTGGTTGCCTCTTTGGGAAAACATTTTATATTTTCATTTAATGTCATATTCAGAAAGTAATTCCATGGTTTCCAGTCTGACACATTATGAGCTCCCAAGTCACCACTCCATCCTAAGAACAAGTTAAGAAGCAACTGATGGCATATAGGCAGGTACAAAGAATCATAACTCATCACTACCTTGAGGGAAGGGAAATAACCCAACTCCATCCTCCTCTACCCTTCTGCAGGGGGAAAGGGAAATAAACAATTTACTCCCACTCCAGCCATCCTTTCCCACCCAGGAGGAGAAGTGTAAATGAAGCACTGGTGAAGTTCACAGTCTGGGGCACAGGCTGACCAGCAGACTGCAGCCTGGCCCCCTCCCCACCTCACCTCTGCATTATTTAAGGCCTGTTTACCATGATTCCTTTTACTCAATACATTATATTTGCCTTTCAACAAAAAATTATAAGCTCTACTAAATGGTAAAAACCAAATAGTTCGAAGATGTTAAATAGGTACTAGAACTAGAGTTAGATATGGCAGAAAGGTTGGAATTATTAAAGAATGTGATTAAAGTGACAAAGACTTTTATGCAAAAAAATAACATGCAAGAATAGATGGGTGACGAGAGATCAAAAACACTACAATAAAATATAGGGTGCCTCTGACAGGCTCACTAGTGGACTGTACAGGCCTGAGCTTGAGGACATGACAGTAACTTTAAAAACTGAAGAGCAAAAAGAAGTAGTCTAGGGAAAAAAACTAGAACAGAATGTTCAAGAACTATGGGATAGCTAAAGAGGGTAGAACATATGTATAGTGAGAATACCAGAAGAGGAGACAGGAAGGAACAGAAGCAATATTTCAAGCATAGTGCCTGAGAATTTCACCAATTTAATGTCAGACACCACACCAATGGCCCAAGAAGCTCAGAGAAACCAAATACATGCCAAAAAACTATACCTAAACATGTGATATTCAAATATCAGAAACTTAAAGAAAAACCTTATCTATAGAGGAGCAAAGTTCAGAATTATGTCTGACTTTTCCTCAGAAAGTAAACAGGAGTGGAGTGAAATATTTAATGTATTGAAAGAAAAAAACCTACCAAGCTAGAATTCTGTATCCAGCAAAACTGTCTTTCATAAGAAGTGAAAATACAGAGTTTATAAGATAAAATTGAGGACTTTCCTGCCAGTTTACCTGCCTCGGAAGAAATTTTAAAAGAAGTTCTTGAGGGAAAATTACATAGGTTAGAAGCCTGGGTCTTCATAGAGAAAGGCCATTTAAGAAGGGATAAGTGGAGGTAAAATGAAAACTTACTTTTCTTATTCCTGACACATAGCATTTTGTTCCAATAATAATAGCTACAGTGTATTTGTGTGTGTGCACTTATGTAGAAGTGAAACGAATGAGAGCTTGTGTATAAGTGAAATGATATGAAGGACAGGAGGGAGGAATTAGGAATCTTAATATAGTGTTATTTGAAAGTGAACTTGGGTGAGTTGTATATTGCAAACTGTAAAATTAAAAAAAGTATAAATATGATGAGAAAGGAGAGAAGATGAAATTATATTAAATGCTTATTAATTAAACTACAAAAGGCAGAAAAGGAGAAATAGGAACAAAGAATAGGGCAATGTATAGAACACAGCAACAAACATGGTAGATATTTAATTATTAATAATAACCTGAAATATCAGTGGTCTAAGCACATCAGTTAAAAGTCAGAGACTTGACCCAATTATATCTTGTCTATAAGAAATGTACTTTACATGCAATGTCACATATTGATTAAAAGTAAAGAGAGAGAGAGAGCATGGGAACACTAATCAGAAAAAAGTGGAAGAGGGACACCCATAGCTCAGTGGTTAGGGCACCAGCCACATGCTCTGGGGCTGGTGGGTTTGAACCCAGTCTGGGCCTGCTAAACAAACAAATAAAAAATAGCCAGGCGTTGTGACAGGTGCATGTAGTCCCAGCTACTGGGGAGGCTGAAGCAAGAGCCTTTCTTGAGCCCAAAAGTTTGAAGTTGTTGTGAGCTATGATGGCACGGCATTCTACTGAAGATGACAAAGTGAGACTCTGTCTCCAAAAAAAAAAAAAAATAGGAGTGACTATATTAACTTCCGACAAAGTAGATGTCAGAGGTGGGGAGGTTACCAGGTATAAAGATAGTCTTTACATAGTGATAAAGGAGTAGTTAGTGTTTAATGTGAACCTAGCAACAGAGCATCAGAACATGCAAGGCAGAAACTGATAGAGAAACAGAGGAAGGAGCCCACTACAGTAGTTGGAGACATCAACACCCTCCGGCAGAAATGGGCTGATGTACCAGGCAGAAAATTAATGAGGACTCAGTCAAACTCAAAAATACCAATCAACTGAATATGCTTGACATTACTCAGTAACAGCAGATAACATATTCTTCACAAGTTCACACAAAACATTCACCAAGATAGACCACATTTGGTGCTATAAAATACACCTTAATGCATTTGAAAACATTGAAACCATATAATGGCTGCTCTTAGACCACAATAGAATAAAGCAAGAAAAAAATAACAGAAAGATAACCAGAAGATCCAAAATTTATGGAGACCAAACAACATATTTCTAAATACTCAAAAGGCTCAAAGAAGATATCTCATGAGAAACTTAAAATTTTTTTAACTAAATGAGAATAAAACTGCAACTTGCCAAAATCACCTCATCTTATCAACAGATGGGAAGAGAAGGGAAGAGAATTTGACAAAATCCAACACCTATTCTTTAAAACTCTCAGAAAACCTAGGAATAGAGGGGAGCTTCCTCAACTTGATAAAGAATATCTGTTTAAAAACCTGCAGCCAACATCTTACTTAACGGTGAGAAACTTGAAGCTTTCCCAGTAAGTGGGAACAAGGCAAGGAAGTCCGCTCACCACTGCTTTTCAGTATTGTACTGGGAGTCCTGGCTGTCTTAGTCTATTCCTGCTGTTCTAACAAATGCCACCGACTGGGTAACTTACAGATAGTAGAAATTTATTTCTCATGGTTCTGGAGGCTGGGAAGTTCAAGATCAAGGTGCTAGCAGATTCTGTGTCTGATGAGAGCTGCTGTTTGCTTCCAAGATGTTGCTCTCTTACTGTGTCCTTTTGTGGTGGAAGGCAGCACAAGTGGGGAAATACCACGTCCACATGGCAGAAGAGGTGGAAGAGCCAGGCAGATCTCAGAAGCCTCTTTTATAAAGGCGTTAATCCGATTCATGAAGGTGAAGCCCTCATGGCCTAATCACCTCTCAAGGTCCCCACATTTACTACCTTCACCTTTGGTTTTAATTTCTCACATGAATTTTGGAGGGACCCATGCTTTCAAAACATCTGTAAGAATCAACAAAACTCCTGGAACTAATACACAATTATAGCCAGTTTGGAGGGTGTAAGAATGATATAAAGAAAATCAGCCTCTTTCATATATACCAGCAATGAACAAGTACAATGTGAAATTAAAAACACATTACCATTTACCTTAGCACCTCACAAAATGAAATACCTTAGGTAGAAATCTAAGAAAATGTGTACAAGATTTACATGAGGAAGACTGCAAAACTTAGATGATAGGTATCAAAGAACTAAATAAGTGGTGATACATTCTATATTTATGGATAGAAAAACTCAGTATTTTTAAGATGTCAGTTCTTTCCACTTTTTTTTTTTTTTTTTTTTAAGATAAGGTCTTACTCTCTCACCCAGGCTGGAGTACAGTAATGTGATCATAGCTCACTGTAGCTTTGAACTTCTGGGCTCAAGTGATCCTCTGGCCTCAGCCTCTCAAGTAGCTGGAATTACAGACATGCACCACTCCAACTGGCTAATGTGAAAATATATATAAAGCAATAAAAATAACATAAAAATGCATATATACATATATATTTCTTAAAAACGGGGTATTGCTATGTTGCCTGGGGTCATCTCATATTCCTGACCTCAAGTAATCCTCCTGCCTCGACTTCCTAGAGTGTTGGGATTACAGTCATGAGCCCCTTCACTTAGCCTCTTTCTACTCTTGATCTGTAGATTCAGGGATCTATAGATTCTATGAAAGTCCTAGGAGGTTATGTCATGAATATCATAAAGTGACCCTAAAGTTTACATGTAAAGGCAAAAGACCCAGAATATGACATTATATTGAAGAACAAGGCAGGAGGACTGACATGACTGACCTTACAGTAAAGCTGCAGGAAGCAAACTACAGCATCAATGAAAGAAAGGCAGATGGAGCAGAGTAGAGAGCCCAGAAATAGACCCATGTAAATATAGTTAATTTACTGAAGAGCAAAGGCAGTATTGTAGAACAAAAATAGGCCTTTCAAGAAATGCTGAAACAACTGGACACCCACTTGCAAAAAATAAGTAAATAAAAGAATCCAGGCAGAGACCTTATACTCTTCACAAAAATTAACTAAAAATGGATCAGAGACCTAAATGTACAGTGCAAAACTGTAAAACTGCCAGAAGATGACATAGGAGAAAACCTAGAACTTGGGTATGGCAATAACTTTTTATTTTATTTATTTATTTTTTTTTGTAGAGACAGAGTCTCACTTTATGGCCCTCGGTAGAGTGCCGTGGCCTCATACAGCTCACAGCAACCTCCAACTCCTGGGCTTAAGCGATTCTCTTGGCTCAGCCTCCCAAGTAGCTGGGACTATAGGCGCCCGCCACAACACCCGGCTATTTTTTTTCTGGTTGCAGTTCAGCTGGGGCCGAGTCTGAACCCGCCACCCTCAGTATATGGGGCCGGCGCCCTACCGACTGAGCCACAGGTGCCGCCCAGCAATAACTTTTTAGATACAACACCAAAGGCATGATCTGTGAAAAAAATTGAAAAGCTGTACTTCCATAAAATTTAAAACTTGCATTGCATGAAAGGCTGTATCAAGAGATGAGATGACAAGCCACATACAAGGACAAAATTTGCAAGAGGCATCTGATAAAGGACTAGTAACCATAATGTACAAGAACTCTTAAAATTCAACAATCAAGAAAGTGAACATGATTAATAGATGGGTAGAAGACCTGGTTGGACACCTGAGAGGATATACAGACAGCAGATAAACATATGAAAACATGCTTAGCCTCATGTGTCATTGGGGAACAGAAAGTTAAAACACCAGTGAGGCACACCTGTTAGAATGGCCAAAACACAAACACTGACAGCCGTGGATGCAGGTAAGGAAGTGGAGGCAGCAGGAACCTTCCGTCATTGCTGGTGGAAGTGCAAAACCACGCGGCCACTGTGGAAGGCAGTTTTGTAGTTTCTTACAGATATAAACACATTATGACCATATGATCTAGCAGTTATGCTCTTTGATATTTACACAAATGAATTGAAAATTTATGTACACATAAAAACCTGCTTATAATGGCGTTAGTCATAATTGCCAATACTTAGAAGCAACCAAGATGGCCTTGAATAGGTGAGTGGATAAATAAGCCACATCATAATAGAGTCAGCCAGGGTAGTATTATTCAGTGCTAAAAACGAATGAGCTGGCTATCAAGCCATGGAAAGATGTGGAGGAAACTTAAATGCGCTTTACTAAGTGAATGAAGCCAATCTGAAAAGGCAACATACTGTGTGATTCCAACTATATGACATTCTGGAAATGGCAAAATAGTAAAAAGGTCAGTGGTTCCCAGAGGTTGGGTGGAGGGAGGTGATGAACAGGTCGAGCACAGGGGTTGTTTAAGGCATTGAAACTATTTGACACAAACTGTAGTGGTATGTCCATGTCATTATGTCAAAACCTATATGTACAACACCAAGAGTAAACTCCAGTGTAAACTGTGGACTTTGAGTCACAGTGATAACTAATGTATCACTCTGGTGTAGAGTCTTGATAAAAAGAGATGCTGTGCATATGTTGTAACAGGGATTATATGGAAACTCTGTATTTTCCATTCAATTTTGCTGTGAACTTAAAACTGCTCTAAAAAATAAAATTTAAGGCTGAGTATGGTAGCTCACACCTATACTCCTAGCACTTGGTAAAGGTGGTCAAGGTAGGAGGATTGCCTGATTTCCAGGAGTTTGAGACCAGCTTGGCCATAGTGAGACTCTAAAAAATAAAAATAAAAACAAATTAGCCAGGTATGGTTGTGAGCTTATAGTCCCAGCTACTGGGGAGGCTGGGGCAGGAGGATCACTTGAGATCAGGAGTTCAAGACTGCTTCATTGATGCCACAGCACACTAGCCTGGGCAACCTTGCCTCAAAACAAAGAAATTAAATAAATAAAGTTTATTTATCATTTTTAAAAAGTAATTCCAGGTAAATTGAAAACTTAATATTTAAAAAAATGATAATCAAGGAAAATGCAACTTTCTGATTTGAGTGAGGAAGCACTTTTAATCACAAAAGCAATAGTAAAGGAATACATAGCTAGATTTCAGAATAATTTTATTAAATGTTTATTCAGAGGCAAAGAGAGAAAAGTATTTTACCAGTAATATTAATATGTAAAATATTAATATATGGGAAAATGTTATGAATAAACAATGAAAAATAATTTAAAATTGCTAATAGACTTGGGGAAAATTCAGACTTACCTAAGTAAAATGAAATGTATATCCAAAACAAATGGGATTAATTTCTTTTTTTTAATTGAATCATAACTGTATACATTGATATGATCATGGGGCATCATTCACTCGCTTCATAGATCATTTGACACATTTTTATCACAGTGGTTAACATAGAATTTTTAAATTTTATGTAAAATTTGATTCAAGTATTTGAAAATATTTGAAATGACAAATATTTTATATATTTTTTATGCTACATAATAAAAAACCAGTAACTTGGACCCACTACAAGTAAAAAGCAGAATCTGATGCATTAAATTCACATGTTGTAACCCTGCTCTCAGCTTTTCTCCTGGCTACTGTGTTTATCATTCTATTGTGTTAAAAACCAATTTTCACACATATTGATATACCACCAAGTAAATTGTTATTTTCACCTACTTTACAGCTTTTCCTGACTTTCTTCTCCTTCCTCTTCCTTTTCCTGCTCTTTGTATAGAAGTGGTGTGGATGTAAAGTGAGAACACTCCCAGAAACTGGGGATGGCAGTACGTCTCCATTTGTAAGATAGAGAATATCAGTATCACCTAAGGGCTTATTAAAGTTACTAGCTTTTGTATTTTAATTTTTAAGCTACAGGCCTCCTGAGAATCATGAACTGCTTTACTGAAAGGAATCTGTTGTATCTTCAAACATGTTTGAACAGAAAAAAGATCAAGGACTTTATTTTTTTTTATTTTTATTTTTTTTTTTTTGTAGAGACAGAGTCTCACTTTATGGCCCTCGGTAGAGTGCCGTGGCGTCACACAGCTCACAGCAACCTCCAGCTCCTGGGCTTAAGCGATTCTCTTGCCTCAGCCTCCCGAGTAGCTGGGACTACAGGCGCCGACCACAACGCCCGGCTATTTTTTTTGTTGCAGTTTGGCCGGAGCTGGGTTTGAACCCGCCACCCTCGGTATATGGGGCCGGCGCCCTACTCACTGAGCCACAGGCGCCGCCCCGATCAAGGACTTTATTAATGGTCTCTGCAAGTCTTCCCGTCTTTCTTTTTGATGTCCCAATCCTTGATAAAGCATAAATAAAGGCTTACTGTATGATCTGGTTATTTATATAGCAGCTGTAAAAGCTGAATTTAAAAATTCATATTGGGTCGAATGTTGTGGCAGGTGTCTCTAGTCCCAGCTACTCAGAAGTCTTGAGACAAGAGGATCACTTGAGCCCAAGAGTTTGAGGTTGCTGTGAGCTATGACACCACTTTACCCAAGGCAATTGAGACTCTGTCTCAAAAAAAAAAATTGTATTGAAGATTTAGCAATGCTATTAGGTACCTTGAAAGATATTAAATGTTAAAAGAAATGACATGTCGGGTGGCGCCTGTGGCTCAGTCGGTAAGGCGCCGGCCCCATATACCGAGGGTGGTGGGTTCAAACCCGGCCCCGGCCAAAGTACAACCAAAAAAATAGCTGGGCGTTGTGGCGGGCGCCTGTAGTCCCAGCTACTCGGGAGGCTGAGGCAAGAGAATCGCTTGAGCCCCAGGAGTTGGAGGTTGCTGTGAGCTGTGTGAGGCCATGGCATTGTACCAAGGGCCATAAAGTAAGACTCTGTCTCTACAAAAAAAAAAAAGAAATGACATGTCTTGTCTTAGTTGAATTAATAGAATTCTTCTGAGTAATATACAACTATTTGTATAGGTAGTACATTTTTTAAAATTTTTACATATACATGTGTTTATTAGGTTTCCATTTTTTTGCCTTCACAAAACTTAAAAAGCTTAAAATTTAATAATAACAATGTTTAAGATAAGGACTAGAAACAAAAGCCTCGTAAAGAGCGAACGAACATAAATACATTCAGAAAAGGAATCAGACAATTGCTACATAGAAATATTAAGCAATAATAATAATAATGGAACGAAAGTAATATTAACATTGTCAAATAAGAGTATGTCTATTACAGAATTCTTTGACTCTGAGATTCAGTATGGAGTCATCAGTTAACTTCTTATTTTTTAAGTATCAAAAAAATTACAAAATTGACAACTAATATTTTTTATAAATAAAAGTAAAAGATAATTTTGAAAAACAGATCATGCCAAATCTTACAGACAATAGAAAAAGAAGAAATACTTCAAAATCATACTACTTGAGCTAGGTACACCTGATATTAAAATTGGAGAAAATACATTATTATAAAGGGGAAATTACAAACATATGTCACTTATAAATGAGGATGCAGGTAATACTTTTTAAGAGATAAATGAACAAATTGCTGTTAGAATACAAAAGACAATTGAGTTTGATTTAGTTTGATTCCAGGAGAAAAGTTTGTTTAGGAAGATTGAATTAGAGTAAGTCCTAGAAAGAACAGAGAAATACAAACTGGTAAGGGGGTGGGGTGGGGGGAGAGCTGCATAAACAGCCAGGTAAAATTGTGAAGTGTGGGGACATAATTTGGGATTGTGAGCATTACAGTTTAATAATGATATGGTACACATTCGGTAGGAATGGACTGAAAAGTGGGTTTGGCCAGATCCACAAGGATCTCAAATGATCAGCTGTCTGTACATAGGACCTAAGAAACAAATTTCGTAAGACTTTGTTTTTATGTATGAACACCCAAATTGCAATTCTTTTCTTATATTTAGCCACATCATTCATCATATTTACCAGATGAGAGAAGGATTTTTGCCTCTTTGCTTATTGCTGTATCCCCGGGCACAGATACACTGGAGCACATGAATTACATCTTGAATAGATAAGTGTAGATTCCATAAGAATGTCAGTGGTTGTGCTTTGAAGAGACCCAGTCTTAACGGGTCTAGTTGTGTTTGTAATATGCCCTAAACTTCATTGTATTCACCTCACTGGGATTTGTCTTTCCCTCCCATCCTTTGTAACTTCTGCTCGGGCTCTTAGAACTAACCACCCTTCTCCTCACCACATTACCTTCCTTACAAGACACATCTACTTTCTTGTTTCAGGCACAACTCAAAAATCTTTGATTTTAACATTATATCTCTTTTCTTGAGGTGTGGAATAACTTCATTCTTTAATCTCTATTTTAATCATTTCTAGAAGTATTGTGACATCATTTTTAGAGTTTTTTTTGTTGTTGTTGTTGAGACAGGATCCCACCCTATGCCCCTGAGCAGAGTGCAGTGGGCGTGGTAGCTCACCGCAACCTCAGACTCGGGCTGCGGGCACCCCGCTGCCTCAGCCTCCGGAAGCCGCTGGGATTACAGGCGCTCGCTGCGGCGCCCAGCTGGGTTTTTCCATTTTTTTCACAAGTTGGGGTCTCACTGTCCCTCAGGCGAGTCACGAACTCCTGAACTCAAGCGATTCTCCCTCCTCAGCCTCCCACAGTGCTGGGATTACAGGCGTGAGCCACCGCGCCCGGCCATTTTTAGAGTTTTTGTCAGTTGGTCCCCACTATGTTCTGGTGGTTATATTCTATAAGTAGTTATGTGTACTGTTTATTTTAGTATTATTTTAAAATGTTAGCTTTGTTGTTACATATTTTTATAATACTGATTAAAATAGTCATAATTTTTCATGTGTATTTTGAAAAAATAATTTGTTGCATTATATATATTAGCCATATCTGTTTGCGTATTCCCTAGTTTGCTCTAGAAATTACAGTATGCATCCCTTAATTACCATGGTCACCCTTGAATTAATATAATTCACTTATAATATGTCATATGTTATACTATAATACCACTTCTCATAAGAGGTTCACAATAATATAGTTCTGTTTATTCCCCTTTCCCACCTGTTTGCTCTGCTTGTCATATATTTTACTTCTACATGTGTTATAACCTAAAGATACCAATTATTTTTAGCTTTGCTTTGAACAGCCAGTTATCATCTAAAGAAATTAAGAAAGGAAAAAATTTGTGCCTGTATTTTTTCACATATTTACCATTTTGCAGGATTCTTCATGTCTTTCTACGTAGATTTTACCTAAGCTAGAAGTAGTATCTGCCTCCTTATGTGTTCTTATGACTGGATAATTCCTGGTTTTATGCAAATACCAAATTTGCTCTGTCAGTTTTTGGCAAAGTTCACTATTGCACTTTTTTTTTTTTTTTTTGAGACAAAGTCTCACTTGGTCACTCTGTCTATAGTGCTACAGCATCATAACTCACAGCAACCTCAAACTCTTAAGTTCAAGTAATCCTTTTGCCTCAACCTCCAAACTAGTTGGGACTACAGGCCCCTGCTGCAACACCCAGCTTTTTTTTTTTTTTTTTTTTTTTTTTTTGTCTCCCTCTTGCTTAGGTTGGTCTCGAACTCCTGAGCTCAAGTAGTCCACCTACCTTGACCTTTGAGAGTACTAGGATTACAGGCATGAGCCACTGCACCTGGTTTGTTGTTTTATCTGAGTTTTTATATTATCTCACAGGGTTAAGTTGTATTATTATCCTTCACCATTAGATGTCACTTTGTGATTAACATGTGTTCTTACCACTGAATTCCTTACTGTAAGGCTTAGCAAATTCTGAAAGTTGGCACTCCTATATAAGGGCATTTAAACTGAAAAATTTCTGTCTATACATTTTAAAGTGATTACTCTAAAACAGAAGCGTTTCTTAATTACAATTTTTATTCTCTTAGTTTTATGTCTAGGTTTATACAGAAACAACTGATTTGCCTTAAGTGTTCTTTAAAACTTGAATACTAGGATTTTTAATTCATTTTCTTAGAACAAAGTTTGGAACTATTAGAAGTAATAGTGTGAAGAAGTAGGATATTTAAGAATGCACTAAAACATGTTCAAAATGTATTCTTTTAGTAGTGTAATTCCAAAAAGCATCTTCTTTTAGGAGCCTGACTTACCCACACTACTTGGAAGCAAGCCTTCTCAAGTGAAGCTTTGACAGCAACTGTAGGATTTATTTGGGTTTGTAAGAGAAAGAGAGAACTGAGTGGGGTGTGAAAAAAAATGTAGAGATACAGAAAAGGGAGATTCGCGTGGCTGACTTGGCATTCACAGAACACAGTGAAGTGCTACAAATGATCCTGTCTCAAATACTCTCTTACAAGACAGGAGAGGTCAGGTCAAGGAGATTTTAGCAATCTCAGAAGGTTTAATGTTTACTGCATTTTAAGGGCCTAGTTTTTAAAATCAGCATTATAACCTCTAGGATTTAGGGCAGGCATCCTCAAACTTTTTAAACAGGGGGCCAGTTCACTGTCCCTCAGACCGTTGGAGGGCCGGAGTATACTTTAAAAAAAAACTATGAACAAATTCCTATGCACACTGCACATATCTTATTTTGAAATAAAAAAACAAAACGGGAATAAATACAATCACACCGCCTCATGTGGCCCGCAGTTTGAGGACCCCTGATTTAGAGGTATGTTTCAGTGGTTCTCAAATGCTGGGATTCATGAAGAAAGACAAAGTTTATGGTGAAGGTTTGATAGGCTTATGCTGTTCCTAACAGGCAACATCTCTCCGTGCTGAGGAAGAGAGGCCTTTTCTGTAAGACCCTCATCCATCAGATATCCAGGTTGTAACCCCAGGGTCTCTCCCCAGTCCTGCCAGGAACAGGTGGAAAACTATCTGGAGGGTGTGGTGGCTATTTTCTTCATTTAATCCAGAATACTGAAATCTAAATAAAATAGCAATGTTGTCTCTTAATAAAGTGATAAATACCCCCCGAAAAGTACCACCTGTTCAAGAATATGTTTGTTCCTAATAATTTATAACCCTCTGGTATGCTGTCCACCAGCTTTTCCCATCTCACCCCAGAAGTAACTACCTACCTTGTATTTTCTGTTCTTGGTTTTATTTTATTAAAATGCTTTCATTTATCAATATGTGTATATGGAAATGGACTTTTAAAACCATTATTATAATAAGACAAAGTACCAGTTTGGGCATTTAAATTTCATTTTATATTGATCAATTTACACATAATGTATTACTGATAAATGAAATTTTATCTCAAAACATTTCTGTGCATTAGAATTAAGCTTCTTTAAAAAAATTATTAATATAAGATAGCCACTTGTCCTCCTTGGGAAACTCTTCTTCAGTTTTAGGCTGTCATTCTTCATGAAGTCATGATGTAGATAACTTTTATGAAGAAATTGGTGATGTGGATGCTAGGAAATAAAATAGGAAACTGGCAACATACCACCTGCTATAGTATAATCAATAGTCAAGAGGCACCGATCCTGTCACTAATTTATGTTGGTAATAATTCATTTTGTAATAATTTTCCTTTATGTTTTTATGTATTACTACAGCTAAAGAAGTAAACAGGTCATGGCACGTTTAACAAAAAGACGACAGGCGGATACAAAAGCTATCCAGCATCTTTGGGCAGCCATTGAGATTATACGGAACCAGAAGCAAATTGCCAACATTGACCGTATTACAAAGTAAGTAAATTTAAACAAACAAAATCCCTATAAAATTTCATGTAAGACTGGGGGAAAAGTCCAAAAATATTATGCTAACCAACATATATTACAAAGGACTTAAGGCACATTCCTTGCAGGATTACATAGTTGTTAGAAAAACAAACACAGAAACGTATATAGGCAATTTATGTTTAGAAGATAGACATTAGCTCAGTAAAATATCAATGTATACTATTTTTTTTTTTTTTTTTGAGACAAGAGTCTCACCATGTCACCCTTGGTAGAGTGCTGTGGTGTCACAGCTCACAACAACCTCAAACTCTTGGGCTCAAGCAATTCTCCTGCCTCAGCCTCCCAAGCAGCTGGGACTACAGGCACCAGCCACCACGCCCGGCTATTTTTTGTTGCAGTTCTCATTGTTTGTTAGCTGGCCTGGGCTGGGTTTGAGCCCGCTAACTTCAGTGTATGTGGCTGGTGCCATAATCAATGTATACTATTTATAATGGTTTTTTAGTTATCAGAATTTTTAGCTCTTGGAAACTTTATTTAGGTCTTTTATTAAAACAGCTTTTGCTTAATCACTTGCTTTTATGTAGTGAAGCTGTGTAAAAATAGTATACTGTTCATTACTCATACAGAGCAAGCATGGGATGTTCAGTAAATAATATCTTGGCCATGCGTGGTGGCTCAAAGTTGTAATCCTAGCACTTTGGAAGACTGAGGCAGGAGGATTGCTTGAGCCCAGCAGAGTTCAAGACCAACCTGGGCAGTAGTGAGACCCTATCTCTCCAGAAAACAAAAAAATAGCCAGGTGTGGTAGGATGCACCTGTAGTCCCAGCTACTTGGGAGGCTAAGGCAAAAGGATATCTTGAGCCTAGGAGTTGGAGGCTGCAGTGAGCTATGTGACGCCACTGTACTGTAGCCTGGGCAACAGAGCGAGATTCTCTCAAAACAAAACAAAATCTTATTAGTTCATAGCACATTAACAGATAATTTTTAATAATTTCATTCTATTAAATAAAACGTTCACTTTTTGGAAAGAAAACTCTCTTTATCCCCTAGTTTCTAATGCTATTTATATTGGTAGACAAAGATTTGGGTACAAAAAAAAAAATCATACTATGTCTTCTATGTACATTTTTATATACTAATTATAAGGATTTCTTAAAATAGGAACTGGTTTTATATATTTTTCTGGGTATTTTTAAGAGAATAAAACCAAATTTATCTTTTTTAATGTTTTTTTTGTTAATTTAGATAAAATTTCTTTATACTATCTCTCCACATTTAGATGCTATACATAAAAATGGAAAGCATAATTTACAAAATCTCTCTTAAGTAAATGCTTTTTTTGGCCTTTTTAATAAGTAACAAAATTGAGTTCCATACATTTTTGTTCCTTCCCTATTTTCTAGTGAAGATCTTAACTATGATTTATAAGGAAAGGAACAGAAGATTAAGAATTGAGGCTGTATGTGCCTCTAACTCCATCCTTGCCCTCAGAGTACTTTAAAGCTGACCATGATAATTCTTAGCTCCCATAGTTTAGTAGAAGGAAAAAAAAATAACACTGTGAAAAATAAGAATAAAATAAATAGTACATTATTTTAATTATTGTATTTTTAAATGAAGCAAATAATTTGAGGCATGGTAACTAAATACAAATTATAAGTAAAGTTGATATGAAAACTTTTTTTAATCTCAGTGAAAAGCAGGAAGTATTATGGTTGAGATTTTTTTTTTTTAAATGTAGTTTATGTATATCAGAATTGCTTACAGAAGACTATTGAAATAAAATACTGCTGTTTGGATTGAATTTTTTTTTTTTTTTGTAGAGACAGAGTTTCACTTTATTGCCCTTGGTAGAGTGCCGTGGCATCACAAAGTTCACAGCAACCTCCAACTCCTGGGCTTAGGCAATTCTCCTGCCTCAGCCTCCCGAGTAGCTGGGACTACAGGCGCCCGCCACAACGCCCGGCTATTTTTTTGTTGCAGTTTGGCCGGGGCTGGGTTTGAACCCGCCACCGTCGGCATATGGGGCCGGCGCCCTGCTCACTGAGCCACAGGCGCCGCCCCTGGATTCAATTTTTAAATTAAAATCATGTAAACTTGACTGAACTATTTCAATCTTTCAGACTACTCCTTTTTCTCCAGTGTAGCATCTTTCTCGAGGAGCTCTAGGGACATTCTCTAAGGAGCTATCAGAGTCTCTGAGGGTGAATGTTCTGTTAGGTTGTGACCACCTGCAGGTGTGACAACAGGAGAATTAACTCCTGCAGTAGTGGGTGCAGGTATCCGTTGGATTGTGATAACACCTCTGTGTGTATAGTGTGTCACATGTTACACTATAGCAAAAGATACAAAGGTTGTATTTTGTATTATAGATTGTTGATAAGTATTCTTTCTTTTCCTTTTTTTCATCAGTATAGTCTTAAGTGCTGCCAAGGCTTATTTTTCTTCATGTTGTAATGTCCATAGTTCCTAATTTAAACATAATTTATTTATTTTACCTACCAAATAGTCTTAGTTTTATTAGTCTTATGTAAAATGGATGAAAAGAAAGAAAATTGAGGTTAAGTGTGTTTCTTCTGCCTCATCTGGTCTCAGGCCTACCATTTTCTTTTTCTTACTTGCACAACATTAGTCACAACTGCAGTCAATTAGCACCAGGGAGGAACTTGTGGAGAGTTGCCTGACCAGTGCCTTTGCTTGGCAGTTAACATTAACTTTCTTGCTCCTTGGTGTTGCCTGAGGTAAACTGGGAGCAGCGTTGGGCTAGGACAGCAAATCCGATCTTCTCTCATCTGAAGCCTAATATTCAAATCTGTCTATACTCTCAACCATTGGATTCATTTTAAGTCAAGGTGTTCTGCTTATTTACAGTTAAGTCTGAACATAGAGATATCTTTTAAACTTTAGAAATGTCTGAAGTTGCAGAATGCTGTGGAAGAATTACTGTTAGGAATGCATCTGTAGTCATTAATTTTCATTCTTTATTTTGACTGGTGAATGACTCCATCGTTAAAAAAATTGAAAAATGCGTAGTTTTGGTCATACATTAAAGGTTGTGGGGTTCGGGGTAACGGGCTTTTAGCCTGGCACACCCCACACATTCTGGTCCCTTTGGTGTAAAAGCTCAGCCCTGCCTGTCTCTGCTCTTCTGATCTGTGGGTTTGTCATTCATCTTTTTGTTGTTTTCATTTGGGATTTATTGAATGTATGTGGTTTTTCATAGTCTGGCTTTTGAGAGCTGCAGCACTGTGGCCTGGTTTGACCTGTTGCTTGGTCCTCTATTTTATGGACATTGATAGTTCCATCTACAGGGTGGGGTGGAGAGCGAAGGCTCTCACAGGGGTAGAGTGCTATGCTTTCAGGAAGCACATAGGTCAGTTGTTTCTCATTTTGTGATGTACATAGTCCTTGATGCTAGATCTAACAATTCATTAAGAATTACAGAATAATAATGATAACAAGCTAATTTTATCTCTCCTTTGCTTGCTGGAGAACTTCTGCAAGGGCTCAGGTATCCCACTGCCTGCTGTTTGCTTGCTCTTTGGTGTAGCTCTTGAGGGACAAGTAGAATAAGTGTTTCATTCCTTCTCCTTATGTATTTGCCAGTTTCCAAAATAGCATCCTCTAATGGTAGCCAACTAGGGTTTTCTGTAGTTCATGCATTTAAATACACTTGAGATATTTCAGTCCATTTTTGACAAAACCTATATTGATGCTCAAGTTTTTCTGTCTTTGACCAGATGGAGTCTATATATGCCAGCTCCTCAAGGTCAGTCTGAATTCCAGGCCCATTTTACACAGCCTGCCCCAGCCCTGAAGCCATGGATTCCTCCCTGAGGTTCTGAGTCCTTTTAGTTTGAAATTGTATTTCAGGAGCACTTTCTGGCCACTCGGCTGCTTGGTATTTGCTGATGGTTTTGTCTCTCTTTCTAGGCCTTTGAATAGTCAGGAAATGAATGTACTTGAAAAAATAAAAACGCCTCATGAATTCATACTGATATTTTCCATTGAAATTTATGGCTATTGGGTTTTAATTCTCTCTTCTATCTAAAATCTTTATCTCCTCTCTGATATGGTGAGAATTATGGCTCTCAAGGATATCATGACTGATAAAAATCTTAGAATATCATAGTAACTAGTCAGTGTTTTATGCAGCATTATATGCACAGCTATCTGAGAACATGAAACTTTTACTTAAAATTAAATTTATCATATGCAGTTATGATTATATCTTCTTATATATATTTGGGTTTTTATGTTTTTTTGACAGTCTTACTTTGTCACCTTCGGTAGAGTGCTGTGACATCATAGCTCACAGCAACCTCAAACATTTGGGTTCAAGCAATTCTCTTACCTCAGCCTCCGAGTAGCTGGGACTTTCTTAGTATGTAGAATCTTCTTTTTCCCATCTTTTGTATTTATAATTTCTTTTCATGAAAAAATGAATTCTTTTCAATTTTCTTTTTGATTGTAAATATTTTTCTTCTTTGGAACTTCTGTTTATCTGACATTATCTCTCTTATAGTCACTCTTGTGTATCTTCCGAGATGATTTTTTTTCCTTTCACTTCAAATGTTTAACTCATTTCTGAGTTTTTTTAATTCTTACTTATATCTTTCACATTGTATCGTTATTTTAATGTCTTTTCTCATGTCTTGAAACAGTAGATTCTCTTTCCTTCTGTTTGGTAGGCATGTCTTTCTGGGAGGCTCACTCACAGAGCGTTACTCTGTTCTTTGAGCTGCAGCCCTGTCTTTTTTCATCGCAGTGTGATGTATTTTCCTGAACGTAAATCGGGGGATGTGGATCTGGATGCTTTTTCTAGATTTATAGCTCTGATGCTCTGCTTATTACAGTTTCATAAAATGCTAAAAACATGCCCTCATATTTCTCAACATTTCCTAGCTTTTTCTCTCTTTCCTCTGTTTTTTCCCAGAACCACCTTTCTTATGTCAAAGATCTTAAGACACTTTAATTCCTATCATTTCTCTACAATTAGGGACTTGGTCCTGGAAGGAAGCTTTGACTACCAACTTCTGAGTGTGCATAGGACCTGTCATGATTCACCTGCTGTTGCTTTTACATGAACCATCTGCCAATGGGGGCATTTCCCCTATGCCTGATGAGCACCTATTGCTCTGTGGGCTCCCTGCTGTGTCCAGGTCTTCTTTCTAGATGTCAGTACCAATTAGGACTGTAGCTCTTGGAGATTTGGCCCAACTGCTCAAATTCTAGGATTCATAAGACTCCTTATCACTTAATGTTTTGTGCTGTATGTGTTGTCCTATGTTTTGTTTGTTTCGCTTCCAATAACTCTGTTTGGGAGGTTTGTGGGAGAGTTTAAAACTGTTGCCTCCACTATCTTCCAGTTCACAACACTCTTATGACTTTTCTTTAAAAAAAAAAAAAAAAAAATCACTAAAGGCTCTGGATATTTTCTAACGTTCAAAGGCAGAGCCAAAAGCAACAAAAAATCCTTCTGGCAGAAGCAAACCCAAGGAACTTTCTTCATGTTTGCATTTAACACTGGATAAACCAGAATCGATAGCAGTGTTGTCATCAAACACGGAGTTCTTAATATAGCAAGACAGACTTATGTTGCAATTTTAAAAAGAAAATTCCACAAGTACAATTTGTGGCCCCCCATTTAAGCCTAAGATCCTCATAATTTATTGACCTCTTAGGAATTAATGATACTTTTTTGTCTTGATAACAAAATAGGGGGATTTATCTGTGTTCATTCCAGGTGTTTACTAGTAAGGTGATATCCACATTCATAGTTCAGAAGGAGTTGCCCAGAGGTGTCACAGTACTTGTCATGATACCTCAGTGGAAGAGTTCTCAGTCTTTTTTTATCACTTCTTTTCATTTTCCTTTTTTAAAAGTATTGCTACTGTTGTATCCAAGAGAGTAGTAGGAAAACTGTAGCTACAGAATCACTGCTGAGATTTATTGAATAACTTAAATCTTTAAGAAATCACTTCTCGACCTTTTGGCTAAGATCAAGTGTATAAATCTTTAAGAAATACAAGTGTGAGAAACTTCTTTAACAAGTTTTATGATTTTGGTATGGACAATATTTTTGCTAAAAGGGTTAATCTGAAATCAAAATACATATATGGGATTAAGCCGGATTTTTGCTTAATAGTGAAGCTATCCCTCTGATTTAAAGCTCATATTTATAAATTTGGTTTAACGGTATTAGAATTCTATAGATGAGTTCTTTCGGTAGCTAAATAAACACAAATTTTGACCTGTCCATAAAAACTTTTTGCATTTCTAGGAACTGAAGGATGTTTTCTAATGTTAAATAATCATAAAATTGAAACAAACAAACCATTTTGTCTTAAATTAGAAAATATACGAGTCAGTTGAGGGTTATGTGTGAAGATACACATACAGGCGATAGTGGTTCTCTTTTTAGTTTAAATGTCCATGAACGCAAAATTATACGTGGCATGTGAATTCATCAATTTCATATAATTAAAGCTTTGAAATACTTGGTTGTTTAACATTTATATTAAACAAATATTTATAAAATATTTGTATGCATTAGATGATGTCAGCCCTTATTTTGCAGATTTTTTTTTTTTTTTTAAGAGACAGAGTTTCACTTTATGGCCCTCGGTAGAGTGCCGTGGCCTCACACAGCTCACAGCAACCTCCAACTCCTGGGCTTAAGCGATTCTCTTGCCTCAGCCTCCCGAGCAGCTGGGACTACAGGCGCCCACCACAACGCCCGGCTATTTTTTTTTTTTTTTGGTTGCAGTTTGGCCGGGGCCGGGTTTGAACCCGCCACCCTCGGTATATGGGGCCGGCGCCCTACCGACTGAGCCACAGTCACCACCCTATTTTACAGATTTTAAATTAAGAAATAAAAGGTGAAGAATCACACAACAAACAACTCAGTTACAGAAGTGAAATTCAGAACTTCATTAACGCAGATTCCCAGTGTGATTTGTAGTTCATTATCATGTTATTTAGAGCTCTAAATGCCACATAATGTTTTTAATGTCCAATAGAAACAAGTTACATCTATCTCTTCCTTTTCGTCTTTAATCCAAACAAATTATTCACATCTAAATTTGGATAATTATAGCATGGCATTAGAGATTTATAATTATGTTAAGTAATAATTATAAGATAGTTTAAAGATGTGCTTTTGAAATAGGTATGGATTTTTTACTAGTCTTTACTTACACTGCTGGTTGGAGAGTGATTGGGGGAGGTTGACTGAGTTTTACTGACTACTGGAAAAGCAGTCAAAGTAGTCGGCCCTTGTGTCCTTTCCATCCTGAGTAACTTCCACGTGTTTCTGGAGATGGTCACCTGGTAACTAGCATGCCGAGACTAACCTTGGATTGGTAGGCTAGTCCCATTCAAGTTAATGTCTCAGATTAGGGCATCAATTAATTACATGTATTGCTTACTTTAGGGTCAAACCCCAGTTAGAAAATGTGACCTCTGACCTCTTGTGACATGTTTGGCATTGAAATGTCTGAGTTCTCCTGGAGTTCTTCCTGTCGCCTCAGATATACACAAACCCAAACTGTAAGTCCTTTCCGTGTGTAGGCGGCCTTGAAGTTGCAACTAGGTACACATTATTTCTTTATTTACTTATTACAATTCAGTTTTCTGACACCCAGTTTCTAGGAACTGTTTATTGAAGTTAAAATTTGCTATGTCTCTCTGTCTTAGAATTATTAGCAAGAAGGAGAATGGCCATTCCTAAGTTACTTAATTGTAAATAAGTTAGTTTGAAAAACTACCTATTATTATGCTATATTTATAATTCCAAGGATTCTTCATGGAATTACTCATTGTATTCTCCCTTCAATCTACATTGACTTATTCTTCCTGCATATCTTATTGCAAAAGTAGATTGGCAGGTATACTTTACCACTGTTGTTATTATTATTCTATGTTACATGGTAGCCTTACAGAAGACATAACTAATTCTGAATATGTACAGTCCATGGTGAGTTTTTTCCAGTATGCCAAGTTCTTACGACAGTCATCTTGCCTTGGGTTGTTGTCTAGCTATTTTCATGTGCTCGACATTCCTTTGCAGTTCTGTGAAGGAAACATACAGACAAGGCACATAGAATTGTCAATAACCATTAAAGAATAAGACAGATGTACTGAATAAAGGGACCAGGTCAGTAACCACATGATTAGAGTCTGTTAATTCACAACAATGTAGGCTTTATTTGAGGGGAGAGTCACCATGGGAGAGTTGGAGTTCTTGTGAGTGGTGTGGAATTAGTCAGGCCTCAGTCAGTGGCTGGGATTCAACAAGGCAGAGAGGAGGGTCCCAAGTGTGCATCATCTGGATTGAGTAGAGGGAATGCAGGGTTCAGAAAAAGCAGATAGATGAGAAGGCAGAGAGGGTCAGACTGGGAAGGCCTGGAACACTAGCTATGACAATTTAATCTCTGGGTAGCGGGGAATAGTGAATGTTGTTTGAATAAGGAAATGGTAAAAGTAAAACACACTAATTTTTTTTCTCCCCAGCTAGATTGAATGGCCCCTTAAATGTATTTTGAGTCTATCTGCTCTTCCCTGTTCTAGGCGAATTTTGCCCTTAAAATTTCCTGCATGTGCCTTCAGTGCCTGGTTTTACTTGTCCTTGTTTCTTCACATCCTTGGTTCAGAGATGTTTTTCCAAAGTGTCATCCCTTCAGATTGCTGTGCTATTGCAGGCCTTCCTGTCTTGTCCTTGAAGCCCATGTTCCTCTGCAAAGGTGCTGCTATTTCGACCTCAGTCTTCGGAGTCACCTCCTGCTGCCCCCCCTCCTTAGCTCCACTCTCAAAGCCAGAAAAGCCTTGGGCAGGTTCTCAGTATGGCTCTGCCTTTCCCATGTGCCAGCTGGGATGCCCTCCACAGACCCTTCCCTTATGTGTCATGTCCTGGGACCTCTTTCCTGACACCTTTAAGTCAACCCAAATTTATCAGTGATTCTTCTGAATTTTAGGTCTGTGTTTTTAAAATCCTCTTTTGATTTCCTTGCACAAAGTTCTTCATAGTTAGAACTTGGTATTTCTTTTTATAACTAGCCTTTCCCTACTCAGTATTCCATCTGATGAGACAATTCTCAATTGTCTAAGTACTCTATGGATTCTTTTTTTCTTTAAGACATGAGCTCTCATTAGGTTGCCCAAGCTGGACTTGAACTCTTGGGTTCAAGCAGTCCTCCTGCCTCAGCAAACACCCCCTCCCCAGTAGCTGCAGTTATAGGCATGCACCACCACACCTGGCTTGGACTTTTACTTTTGAGTTTTTCCTTCATTAAAGGACAAAATCATACCCATTCTCTGAAAATGCAACTCAAATATCATCTTCTTTGAGATTTTGATACCTTCCATGTTATAACCAGTCCTGTTTCCCTTTATTTCCAAAGTAGTACATATAAAATTTGATTTTATTAGCTATTAAAGTCTCCTATGATCTTTTAAATATAATTCTGTGTTTTGTTTTGTTTTGTTGAGACAGAGTCTCACTTTTTTGCCCTTGATAGAGTGCCATAGCATCACAGCTCACAGCAACCTCAGACTCTTGGGCTCAAGCGATTCTCTTGCCTCAGCCTCCCAAGTAGCTGGGACTACAGGCACCTACCACAACACCCGGCTATTTTTTTAGAGACGAGGTCTTGCTCTGGCTCAAGCTGGTCTCGAACTCATGAGCTCAGGCAATCCACCTGCCTTGGCCTCCCACAGTACTAGGATTATAGACGTGAGCCACCTCACCAAGCTCAAATATTCTGTTTTTATTGTGAGAACCTTAAGGGTAGGGAATAAATATTTTCTATCTTTGTATCTTCATATGAAATGTAGTAATTGGGGCAATTATAATAATAGATATTCAGTTCCATTAATTCTAGAAATGGTTTTAAGGGAGATTATAATAATTGGCAGTATTAAATGAGCCATTATTTTGTGACAAGCACTGTCTTTTATATAATTTACTTATTTAATTTTCACAGCAACTCATGTATGCTCACGTATGTTGTCATTATCCCTGTATTGCTGAGAAGATGGTATAGCTTAGGAAGGTGAGGTAGCTTGCCTGACATCACCCAGGTTCTTAGTGGCAGAGCTGAAATTTGAGTGTCTGATGCAGGAGTCCAAGCTCTAACTAGTATTTATTTTTCTTCTGGCGTCTGATGGATTTATATTTGTTTCCTTCGAAACTTTGAAGTTTTCAAAACATGATCATCTACCTGGTATTTACATATTATCTCATGTCATCCTCACAACAACTGTTAGAGCCACTAAGTAGGTAAATAATATTGAGACAGAGTCTCAGAGTAAATTATTTGTCCCAGGTTAAGTGTTAGAATTAGGAAGAACCTAGTGCTTTAGAATGTATTTTAGAAATTTTTTTTTTTTTTGTAGAGACAGAGTCTCACTTTATGGCCCTCGGGTAGAGTGCCGTGGCCTCACACAGCTCACAGCAACCTCCAACTCCTGGGCCCAAGTGATTCTCTTGCCTCAGCCTCCCGAGTAGCTGGGACTACAGGCGCCCACAACAACGCCCGGCTATTTTTTGGCTGCAGTTTGGCCGGGGCCGGGCTTGAACCCACCACCCTCGGTACATGGGGCCTGTGCCCCACCAACTAAGCCACAGGCACCGCCCGTATTTTAGAATTTTTAATTAATGCTATTGATGAAGGATCTATAAAGATGCTATTGAGGTTTTGAAGTTTATTACTTTTTGTTCAGTGCAATTTTTAAATAAAATATTTATTTGCCATGAAATATTTTGTTTTATATCTATAAGTAATTTATAGAATACTTGGAAAATAGAAAAACAGAAAAATAACACCTGTAATTTCTCTACTCAAATTTAAGAAATGTACTCATTTTGATCTTCTTTCTACTCACTTTCTGTATACATGTGTGTTGTCTCAGCATCATTCATGACCACCATGAGTGACCACTTGTAGAGGCTGCGGTGTTCTTCTGGTGAGACTGCACTGTCATATACCCAAGTGGGAAGGGAAGCAAGATAAACCAACATTTGTTATAAGATTTAAATTATTTCATTTGCTCTCCAAACAACCATATAGTATTGTCTTTATTAACTTTATTTTGTAGATATGCAGATAGAGGTGCAGGGGGTTAAGTGCTCTGTCCGGCCTCTTGCAGCTAGTCAGCTGTGGAACTGATGTCTGCACAAGACCTGTGTGATTTCATGGCTGTGCTTTCCCACTGTACATTCGTGCCACCTCCATGTCTTCTATTAAATTCTTACAACTAAGCTGTGTGCTCCAGTTGTACCAGTAAATAAACAATGAGGTGAAAGCCTACAGGGGTAAACCATACCAAGTAGCAGAAAGTACTGTTTAGGACTTACTAAGCGCAACGCACTGGACCAAGCACTGTGCATTTGTCACCTTATTTAGCTCTGCCTATAGCCCCAAGGGAGGATCCTCTGGTGCTTTTCTCATCATGCTTTGGTAACTTTAATGCTGTCTCTGTGCTCCAGATCTCCTCCACAAAGTCCTTCTCCAGGCTTTGAATTATCTCCTTACTGTGGACACATAGGTTGTTCCCAGTCTCCCTCTCCCATGAATGACCATGGCTTGTCCCGCTTTGCATTGCCACAGATAAGTGTTTCCTTTCTGACCTGTGTGAGATTTCCTTGGTGTGTGTGCCCAGGAGAACCCTCCTTGACTGCAGTATGTGCACTGGGTCCTTAAATTGTCAAACTCTCAAGAAAGGGTACCTCCATCTATGCTTTTGAACACTGTGCACATGGGGTTTTATTTCCTCCATATCTGCATATCCTTCACGTTGTTTAGACACCCAAATTTTGTCATTCAGTGGCTGTCTTAATTTGCACATCTGTATTTGTCAGTGAGTTGAGGCAGCTCTTGATGTTCCCATGGGTTTGTGGGTGTCCTTTTCTGTGGATGACTGTTATTGCCTTCTGCCCGTTTTTTTTATTGGGATTGTTAATTTTTTCTGTTGACTTGCAAAAGTTCTTATTAATTCTTTTGAAGGTTTTATCCTTTGTAAGTATCTTTTCTCCTTCTGTCATCTGTTTATTAATTTTTTCATAACTTTCTTTATTAAACAAGTTTTTAATTTTTTAAACTTAATTTTTTGTTAAATCATAACTATACATTTGTGAGGTCTAATGTGATGATTTGATAGACAATGTGGAATGCTTAAATCAAACTGATTAACATAACCATCACCTCACTTATTTTTTGTGGTAAGAAATTTATAATTTACTCTTAGTTGTTTTGAAGTGTACCTTTGCATTGTGTATACCCTGTTTTCCCGAAAATAAGACATCCTCTGAAAATAAGACCTACTTACAGGAAAGATAAGACGTCCCCTGAAAATAAGACCTAGCGCATCTTTGGGAGCACACCTTAAAATAAGACACTGTCTTATTTTCGGGGAAACAGGGTAGTAGGTGAGAGCCCACCAAATGCCCACCCTCTTCCAAAGTACTCAATACTATTAAGAAACCAAAATATAAACACACATTCATACAAATGATAAAACAGAAATTTTTAATTTTAATATGACCCAATTCAGTTTTATTTTGCCTACTGTTTTGTGCTTTTGAAATTTTATTTAAGAAATCCTTCTTAAGGCCACAAGTATACTCCTTATATTTTCTACTACTAAAACTTTTTATCTTTTGTTTCTAATCCACCTTACTGTCTTGTTTGCCTCTATCGTGAGTCTGCCGCCTTCTTTAGAGCTGAAACTTGAAAGTCAAAAGACTCTGAGAGAGGCAGTGTCCGTAGCTCATTTGGTAGGCCGCCGGCCACATACACCTAGGCTGGCAGGTTTAAACCCAGCATGGGTCAGCTAAAACAATGACAACTGTAACAAAAAAATAGCCAGGCGTTGTGGCAGGCGCCTGTAGTCCCAGCTACTTGGGAGGCTGAGGCAAGAGAATTGCTTAAGCCCAAGAGTTTGAGATTGCTGGGAGCTGTGATGCAATGGTACTCTACCCAGGGTGACAGCTTGAGACTCTGTCTCAAAAAAAAAAAAAAAGACTCTGAGGGAGATCCTTTACGTGCCTTGTAGAAACACAGTGGTTTAACTGTTAGGTCATTCTTTGTCTGCTCCCCACCAAATGCCCACCAACCTTTTCCCATCACTGTGTGATCTATGTGGGGTCAGAGTCTCTTTTGTGACATGGCTCAGCAGTCTTGCAGTACTTGTTAAGTGCTGGGTGAATGTGAGCTCTCTTCCTACTTTGGTGTGTCTTCCTAAAAGAAAACTCAAAAACATTAATAGAACTAGACTCATTCTAATATCACTGTGCCGTTAACTAGCTGTGTTTTCTCAGGGAGATCATTTTTCTCCCTTCTTCTGTACATTAATGCCCCTGTCTAACCACCATCTCAGTCAAGATATAGAAAGTTTTCATCACCCAAAAATGTTCCCTGCCTTCCATCCACATTTAGTCATCGATTTGCTTCTTGTCACAGTGATGCACTTTTCCTATTTTAGAATTTTATATAAATGGAACCATACAGATTATTATTTTCCACGATTGGCTTTTTTGGTCAGCATATTTTGAGATTAATTTTCTTGCTACATATATGGGTGGTTTGTTCTTTTTCGTTGCTGAATAGTAGCCCATATACACCACGATTTTTAAAATCCATTTATCTGCTGAAGATATGTTAAACATTAGCATATGTTATGTTAACCATTTGGGACTGACTATCACAGAAGCTCCAATATGCTTTGGTGTACAGCAGTTGGTATATATTTGGATAAATACCTGAGAGTGGAATTGCTAGGCTATGTGATAAATGAATGTGTAACTTTACTAGAAATGGCAAAACCGTTATCCAAAGTGAATAGTCTACATTTTCACTAACATAAATATATGAGAATTCCAAGTTCTCTGCATCTCTCTCTAATACCTGGTATTGTCAGTCTTTTTAAATTTGTATCATTTTCATGGGTTTGTCACTACAAACACCTGGCACCTTATCAGGTTTAAATTTTCATTTCCCTGATACAAGCATCTTTTAATGTGCTTATTGACCAATTATATCTTCTTTCACAAAGTGTCTGTTCTATCCTTTTACCCATTTCTTTATTGGGTTGGTTTATGTCAGTTTTATTACTGAAGTATTATAGAGTTTTTTCGGATATTCTGGATACAAGTTCTCTGACAGATCTATCTATGGTTCTAGAAGGAGATAACAGAGGAAGAATCAATATCTGTAGAGATACTGGGTAAAAATTTCCTGCAGTTATTAAAAAACACTTTATAATCCAGGAAGCCCAATGTAGAACAAATTTGAAAGACAGTCACATTTAGCCTTATGAGAGTGAAAGCTGCGGAATTTACTAGATGGACAGAGATCTTAAACTCAGCCAGTAGAGTTTTGAGACGACATCACTTTGGTGGCATGGTGGTTACACTCCACTGACTCTTCACCGCAGCCTGGAAACCAAACGATTGGAATAATAGCTCAAATATGTGTTGAGAGGAAATAATTCTCAGCCTAGAATAATTTACCTTTCAAGGAGGAGGCTGAAATTAAGGCTTTTTTAGACAAATCTGAGAGAAAAATTCTCAATGGTTTACTTTAGGTAGAGAGAAAAAAGATCTCAAATGAAAGTTCTGAAATGCAAGAATGAATAATGAGCAAAGATTTAATAAATGTATTAAAATTAAAGCATTAGCTGTACATTATAAAATAATGTTCAGTTTGTGAAAAATAATTAGGCTAGGGCAACTGTTACACCAGCAGAGAATATAGAAACAACCAGTGATCAGCAGCAGCAGAAGGGGCAGCCTTGCATTATGTAACAGGCTGTCACACTAAAATAAAGATACATCACTATGGATTAATTACAGAAACAGAGTGTTGAAGAAAGGAATCAAATTTCGAAAGAATACTTGCAGAATGATTCCATTTCTGTGAAGTTCAAAAATAGCCAACACTGAACAGCCTGTTTTTGAGGGATGTGTACACACAGGACCCAACATGAGGACAAAAGAGGGGGGAAGTGTTAACACAAAATTAAGGACACTGGTGGTGGTGGGAGGTGTCAGCAGGAGGGGCTCTCTTTTTTAACCTAGATGGTAGTTTCTCTGGTGTTTGTTTTATTCTTCAAACTGCACTTATTTTAAAATGCTTCCTTGCATGTATAATTCCTAAATTAACATTGTTGAATAAAGAAGGAGTAAATGGATGACATGGAAGTTTATTGGGGAAAGTAGGTGATAAAGAAGGGTAGGAAGTTAGGGTGTATAATGGAAGGATTGATGACCCTGCCTTTTCAAATCGCTGCTGCAGTCTGCAGAACTTTCCTTCTGTCCCCAGATGTACACGTGCCAGTCACATTCAGACTCTGTTATGGGTAATCAATTCATTCAGTAATAATTATTATCATATAAGTCAACTGTTTCTTTTTAGCCACTTATTTTTTCTTCCGCTGAAGACTTTTCTGTGCCAGATTATCAAACTGCAAATGATCTCCTGATGGCATGGCAGCTACTTATTCAGATGCTGTGGTCCCTAGGCATTTCTGTTTGGATGAGTGTTGTTGTGAAGTGAATTCTGTCCAATGTTATCAAGAGGAAGTTCATATAGAATTGAAAAAGAAGTCTTAGTTATTTGCTTTTAATTGTTTTTCTCTGACAAACAGAAAAGGATAAACTTTCATTGTGACCATTTTATTTCTTTTTTAGTTTTTTTTTTTTTTTTTTTTTTTTGTAGAGACAGAGTCTCACTGTACCGCCCTCGGGTAGAGTGCCGTGGCATCACACGGCTCACAGCAACCTCTAACTCTTGGGCTTACACGATTCTCTTGCCTCAGCCTCCCGAGCAGCTGGGTCTTTTTTAGTTTTTTAAAAATTTTAATAACTTTAGGAGGTGCAGATGCTTTGTGTTACAGGGATGAATTGTATAATGCTGAGGTGAGAGCTTTTAGGTCACAATGTACATTATTGTGATAATTTTTTTGTAATTCAGTTTAAAAAATGAAAATAGATGTTTCAAAAATGTGTATGATTTTATTTATTTATTTTTGAGACAGAGCCTCAAGCTGTAGCCCTGGGGACAGTGCTGTGACATCACACCTCACAGCAACCTCCAACTCCTGGGCTTAAGTGATTCTCTTGCCTCAGCCTCCCGAGTAGCTGGGACTACAATACCCGGCTATTTTTTGGTTCTAGTTCTCATTGTTTGGCAGTCCCAGGCTGGATTCGAACCCGCCAGCTCTGGTGTATGCTGGCGCCTTACCTGTTTGAGCTACAGGCTCCAAGCCTAAAAATGTATATGATTTGAAAAAATGTGATTTTCTAGTTTGTTTGGTTTGTTTATGTCGCCCTTGGTAGAGTGCTGTGGTGTCACAGCTCACAGCAACCTCAAACTCTTGGACTTAAGTGATTCTCGTGCCTCAGCCTCCCAGGTAGCTGGGACTACAGGCACCTGCTACAATGCCCAGCTATTTTTTTGTGGTAGTTGTCGTTGTTGTTTAGCAGGCTCCGGGCCAGGTTCAAACCCACCAGCCCTGATGTATGTGGCCGACACCCTAACCACTGAGCTATGGGTGCCAAGCCGATTTTTTAGTTTTTAATCTCCTAATTTATTTTAAAAGAAAATCTACAGGACAAAATTAATGGGTTATACACCATGAAATTTACTAATCATTGAAATTTTGTCTTGGAGTTCTGCTAAAATAGATTGTACACAATCCTAAGCATTGTAAAAAGTAAAGTTAGATTGGGTTAGGGCTAGTAAATGTATATAATAACAAAAATATGTAACAGATACTTTGAATAGTAGAATTCAGTTTTAATGTAACATTTTTAAACATCCCATCTCACTATAAGACATTGATTAATTAGTATTTTCAACTGCTGAGGGATGGAGAAAAAGAAAAGAATATTTGCCACTGGGGAAGAGGGAGAGCGGCTCTGCTGGGACCATGTGCAGGTCAGACCCTCCGGGAAGCAGGGCAATAATACAAGGTGCATGGCTTTAATCCATGTGTGTGCACACGCACTGTACTTCTGTGCACGAATAGGTATACGTGGTCTGTTTTATTAGAACTACTTTTGTTCCAACAATATTTTGAAGACAATTAGAAAAAAAAGATACAAAACAGCTAAGATTATATATATTAGAAGTGGATGAGAAGGATAAGGAAAAGAGAGATGAAGTTTAGGCTATAAAATAGAGCCAGGAGGAATGTTAATATGAGAAAGTATTCCATGAAGTCTTACAACTTGTTAGACAAATTTGGCTCTCAGTACTAAAGAGAAGGTAACACTTTAATAATGTCCATAAAGCTAATCAGCCTCGGTGAACATAGCTATTTTTGCCAGTACTAAAACTAAAAAGAAACTTATCTCTAGGGTTTTCAGAAAGTTAACCATTTCTAATTATTGCAAAATTCACATCAGATGGCAGAATGTAGCTGTGTATCTTAAGTAGTCAAGGTTGCTTTTGAAGCAGTGTTAATTAAACTGTTGTATGGTGAAGAGTTCACCAGGACAGCACTCCACTATTGCTTGTATTCTGTTTTCCAACTACCAAGGAAATTGACTATAAAACTTACAATATGTTTTAGGCCAGGTGCGGTGGCTCACGCCTGTAATCCTAGCATTTTGGGAGGCCAAGGAGGAAGGATTGCTTGAGGCCAGGAGTTTGAGACTCAGTCTGAGCAAGAATGAGATCCCTGTCTCTACTAAAAATAGGAAAAATAAGCCAGGCCTGTAGTCCCTGATACTTGGAAGGCTGAGGCAGGAGGATCACTTGAGCCTAGAAGTTGGAGGCTGCAGTGAGCAGTGATGACACCACTGAACTCTAGCCTAGGGCACCAGAGTGAGGCCCTGTCTCAAAAAGAAAAAAGAGAGATACCAAAAAAAAAAGAAAAACCAAACATTTACAGTATATTTTAATTTCAGATGTAAAACAAGTACATTATTCCTGAACCTATGATGAGTTTTGCATCATTACACAGATAGGCCATTTTCATTAGTTGAGTCAGTTTTTTAAAAGTTGGTAAAACTTGGGGATTACTCTAATTTAATTATGTAAAAAGATTAATGCAAGCTATAAAATGTATAATTCATCATTAATGAAATTAAGACTTTTAATTAAAAACATTCTCTTTTTATAAAATGGAACCTGTGTTAATGAAATAAGCAGAGCATGTGTCATAGTAAAAATGGTTTATTTCCCCCAAGTGGAAACTTTGCCTGTACTGGAAGGCATAGCTAAGTTTCCACCTACCTTTAAAATAACTAAATGTTTTACTTTACTAATTTTAACTAAAGTCACTGCATAAATAATAGAGGTCAAAATCTAAGGTAATTATTTACAGTGTGACCTTTGGGATAATCATAATAGAAAATTGTTTTTTAAAAGTGTTTGTAATGCCTTTACTATTAATGAAAAATAGAAAAGAAAGGGCTTTTGGGTTAGTTAACCCCCATAAAATCTTTACAATCTATTTATATTCAGTGAACACTATAAATTCTTTTTAATTAATTCAGAAATTAGAGTAATTAAGACTCACCAGTTATGATGAAACAGAAATTAAGAAAAAGGTATGAAAACCTACTAACATTTTGCCTCTCCTTGTTGGTTTGTTTCCTAAATAGTCACTCTGGGGATCTGTGGTGAAGAAACTCTGTGCACAGTGTTTAGAGAGTGGGGCAGAACTGGAGAAGAAGGCTCGTTACACTCCAGCACAGGACCCTAAAAACATGTAGTTGCCTGCATGTTACATGTCCTTTCTGCTCCCAGATGCCTGTTTCATGCTGTGTGCCGGATTATCTGTTTGAAACATAAATAGGACAGAGAGACATGGATGTAGGGTCTAGGGCAGTAGTTCTCAACCTTCCTAATGCTGTGGCCCTTTAACACAGTTCCTGTGGGTCGTGACCCACAGGTTAAGAACCGCTGGTCTAGGGTGTTACTGTCTGGAGCACAACCAGTTTCAGATTGCCTTCATCTGATCAGTAACTGACATGATTTGAAGGTGGCTTCAGTGCCCCTGTGGACCTGTCTCTTTGTAGGTTCACCCTCAGTGTGATCTTTCAAGGTGACAGCCTAGTCCATGGGGTCTACCAAGGTGGCCCTCCTGATGTGCCTGGATTAGTTTTTGGACTGCTGGTCCCATGATTCTGTTTCTGGTTCTCTGTATTTGCCTCTTCCAGAAGTGGCAGATGCCCACAGGAACTGTATTAAAGGACCGCAGCATTAGGAAGATTGAAAACCACTGTCTTAAATAAATTATTATTTAGTGTCTTGTTTGGCTTTTGTAGTTTTGAATAGAAGGATTGAGGTGAAGGATTAATCAGCTATTACTGGTAGTAGAATATACCTTCTCTCTTTTTCTCTATATACATGTATGTATATGTACACACTGTGAGCATTTTCCCACACTCTTGTTTTTGAAATATTTTATTAACTACATAGTATTCTACAGGGTGGATATACCATAATTTATTTTACTCCATGGACATTTAAATCCTTTTTTATATAAAATTTCATGATGTGGGGAACAGTTTTCTACATAAGTTTGTGCCTTTTCTCAAATTAGTTCCTTGGAAGTGTAATTACAATCAAAAATGGTAGAATTATCTGTAAGGCTATTGATATGTAAGCTGCTTTCCAGAGAGTATTTTCAACAGCATTGTGCCCAGGGTGCTGTCTCAATGTAACTTTAGCAGCAGTTAGAATAATAATTTTAAATATCTTGCCTATTTCATGGAAGAAAATAGTTTTCTTATTATTTTAGTTTTACCTGTTATGGATATAAGCTTTTTGTAATATTTGTTATAAATTTTTTTCTACCTTATTGTTTGATTTAATTTGCAGAGTGGAAGTTAGTGGTAATTGTTTTGGAGGCTAGAAGAAAATGGACTTCTTCTTTTAGGGCGATGCCTGTGGCTCAGTTGGTAGGGCGCCGGCCCTATATACCAAGGGTGGCGGGTTCAAATCCGGCCCCGGCCAAACTGCAACCAAAAAATAGCCGGGCGTTGTGGCGGGCGCCTGTAGTCCCAGCTGCTCGGGAGGCTGAGGCAAGAGAATCGCTTAAGCCCAGGAGTTGGAGGTTGCTGTGAGCTGTGTGAGGCCACGGCACTCTACCGAGGGCCATAAAGTGAGACTCTGTCTCTACAAAAAAAAAAGAAAATGGATTTCTTCTCAGATATTTTGAATCTTTTTCTCTGTCATTTTCATAGCTTTTGTACTGGGAAAGTCTGTTAGCCTTAAGAAATAAGATCAATATTCTCTTATATTTCTATCTCAGATTTTATGCTACTAGATAACAAATGTTTTTCTAGATAAGTGTTTTCAGCCCTCTGAGCCAGGAAGCTGGGATTAGTTAGGAGCTATGAGGTCGTGAAATTGTGGGCAGTTTTAAGTTTTAAGGTGTTTTATCCAGAATACATTTAAAATATGATTTGTTATATTATCATCAAAATTGTAAAAGACCTCTAGCATCCAAAATAGTGGGAAACTGCTTATAAGGGACACAGGGACATCATTGGTGTTCGTGCTGTGTTCTAACTAACACATTTGGTGGTGGTGGCTTATTCTTCTATGAGATGAGACATGTTTATACTGTTATTACTAATGTGCTTATCTCCCAACATGTTCATTTCAAATAAGATGCAGGAAATTTCTGAGATTAACTCATCATCAGAAGGCTTAAGGGTAGATAATTACTTATAGGAAACGGACCCATGAGATCCCTTACTTTTGTAAAAACGTTAAATGATCAGTGGCTGTTATTGTTAAGTACATGTATTTTTTGTGGGGGAGCATGGGGGGATCACATTTAAGTACATGTATATTTTTTGACTGAGAACATGCAGAATTATCTCGGGGGAGAAGAGCAACTCAGATTTTATAGTCTGTTACTTGGATGCCCTGCAGTGCTCAGCAACAACTGGAAAGCAGTACCCCAGGAGAGAAAGGGTCAGTTGGGTCCTCTAGACATGGGGAGGAGAATTAAAGGAACAGAAATGGATAGGAGAAAATGAAAAAGAAAGCTATTGAAAAAGTTCAGAGAAATTGAATATAAATTTAAATTTTAGATATTTACATACCATTTCATGATATATGCTGTTAAGTGAAACTAAAATACAAGATGAAGAGGCTACTATAAATGTAACTCAAACCCAAATGACTATTTTTGCCTCTTTGTTCAACGACCCTGTGATGGATTAAGCAGTTTATAAGAAAAGGAGAAGAAACCTGGAGTGCCCTCGCCTATATTAGTAGCATAAGTATTTTCACCTGATGTAAGCCTACCTGCGTGCTTGATGATCTAAGAAAATGAATAATGAATTGGAGCCCTTTGTTATATTTGAAGTATTATATAGATCATTCAGCCTTCAGGAGTTTGTTTATAATTAATCAGGACACCCTTAAGTTCTGTCAGCTATATTGGCCTGTATGGGAGGCCTGGCTCAATGGGAGCACATCACTCCTTAATATCCACAATGTTCTGGTTCAATTCTAACCTTTTTCTTTAGTTTTTAAGAAAAATAAGGGAGAATCAATCTCTTTGAACCTTTTATTGAAGAACTTTTTTTTTTTTTTTAAGACTAGAAGGGTGAATAAGGAAAAAGTAAGAAGTTCAAGTAATATTTCATGAGTATTCTGGACACATATCACTCTATAAATGCTAACCACATCTTCTTACACTTTAGATGACACTTCAAATATATAGTAGACCACTTATTCTTCATTGCAATTTGCCAAAACCCTAATTTTCCATTCAGAAAACATAAAAACATTCCCTCAGTTGTTATGTTCTGGAGGTGAGTCTGTGAGAGGAAGCACCTTGCTGTTTGTCGTTGCTGTTCACGTGTTCTGGTTTGGAGCTGTCTTTCTCCCTAGGAAGAAGGCTCACTGACTGATTTTGCTCTTTGCCATGCATACGTTTTGTAGTCTCTGACAGACCAGAGATAAAGTACCAGATGAGCAGAATAGCTTGTTCTGACTTCAGTTTTCTCTGAATGAAGTCAAAGTGCTTTATTGAAGACGAAGTAGAATCTTCCTGTTAGCATGTCTTAATCCATGCTCTGAAGCCATCTGAGTGCATAATAGCTAAGAAGATCCATTTGTGAGATGGAAGCCTATATATAAAAATGTATCAAGGAATAATAAAATAAGTGCCATTCTTGTTCCAAAGAAAAAATTAGCAAACAGGGACTGGAAAGGAATGTCTTAAATAAAAGATGTGAGCGAAAATCCTGCAGCAAGCATCATATTTATATTTGTCAACTTATGTTCATAAAATATATCTATTAATAACCATCCTTAAGTATCATGTTGAATTGTGAACTATTATAACAATCCCATGCAAAATTTAAAATGAGGTAAGGATATCCACTGTTTCTATCTAGAAGTCCCAAGTGGCTCATTTAGAAAAGAGAAGTTCAATAGATGTATAGACAAACTTAAAACTAATAAGAGAGTTTAGCAAAATTGCACAATATATACCTGCAACCACTGGTGAGAAAATATTATATAAAATAAAATTCCTTTTTCAAAAGAATAAGCACAAAATATCTAGGAAAAGGCCAAAAGATACACAAGAATTTTATGGAGAAGAAATGTAAAACTTAAGAACATAGGAGAAGATATAAATAAATGAACAGATACACCAAATTCATTAGTGGAAAGAATTATTATAATGATATTCTTCTCCAATTATTTGTGGATATTTAATTATTTTCGTGGATTTTGGCAAGCTGATTCTAAAATTACTATGGATGAGTAAAGGACCAAGAAGAACCACAATGAGTTTGAAAAGGAAGAGGGAGAACTGTCCAAGATTAGCAAACTTTGCTATGTTACTACTTTTTAAAAGTGAAAATAGTCTTTAGCTATTAAAGGCACAGCAAGATTCAAAAGGGCATACTCTGGAAAAAATAGTTCTGGAAGGAATGTACCTCTAGAACTCTTTCTTACTTCTACAAAGATAATTATGTAGTGCTTTTGAGAAATAGTTGCATCTTATACCATATTTTTTAAAAACATAGTATTGATATATCACCTTAACAACTATAACATTGTTTCATTTCTTAAAAAGACTATATAAAAATCCTTGATACAGTTATATTACAAATTATTTAACCAGTCCCTTAGATGTACGTCTAGATTGTTTCTAATCTTTTCTTGTTGCCAACAAGGCTAAAATGAATTTCCTTCCTTAAGTGTGTATTATTTTACATGGTGCCAAAGAACAACTATAGGATAAATTCCTGTAAGTAGAATTTCTGGGTCAAAGGGTGAGTACATTTCTATTTTTGATAGATATTACCAAATTAGCCTCCACAGAAGCAGTACTGATTTATTTCAGTCCCACCAGTGATGTATATCCAACTTAGTCACTAAATGCCCCTGTGGATTATAAATCTGTGTGTATTTAGGAACCTGACAGGTATAAAATGTTATTTCATGGTTTTTCTTAATAGTAATAGTAGTTCTTTATATAAAGGGTGGCCATAAATGAATTTTAGGAATACAACATGTAGGACTTAAATTATGTCTTTGTGATGTGTGTTACAAATATGTTTCCCAGCTTATCATTTGTGTCTGGTTATTTTGTTTGTTCCTACGTTGAAACTGCTGACTTTGTAAATTTGTCAATTTTGTTACAACACTTCTAGCTTTTATTTCACACTTTGAAGGTTTTTCTCACACCATAGTGAGAAACGCTCTCCAAAGTTTTCCTTCTATAATTCTGTGCTTTTGTTTTTGTCATTAAAGTCTATCTAGAATTTACTTATGGGTACAGATTAAGGTAGGGCTCTGTCTTCTTTCCTCCAAGTTAGATAGCTGGTTTCCCAGTGTCATGTGTTGGTTAATCAATCTTTGCAGCAATAATTTAAAATGAAACCTTTATTACAATCAGAATTCCTATTTGTTCTTTTTTTGTATCAGTAGCATTTCAGAATTCTCTATAGCTTTTGTCATTTCCTCTATTTATCAGTAATTTTATTTTTCTTATTAATTATTTAAAAATAGCACAGCCATTAATTTTCTTGGGTTTATATATATATGATTTGTAAATAATGATCTTTTTAACTCCTCACCAGTTTTATACTTATTTTAACTATGTTGGTTAGTATTTCTGCAGAGTGTTAAAGAAAAGTGATAGCCATAGATAATCTATGAATAATCCTCATCAGGTTGAGGACGTATTTACTCATTTCTGTTTTGTGAGGGGCTGGGTGTTGAAGTCTACTAAATACGTTTTCAGTGGGTATGAAAATCTTCAAGATTTTTCACTTTTGGTCTATAATTAGGTGAATTACATTTTTAGATTTCTTGGTATTAAATCTTCCTTCAGTTCCTGGAATTAAATACTTGGTTATGGTATCGTCTTTTGACATTTACATGTATTAATGTCTATTAATTAAATTTACTTACTTTAGACTATATTCAAAAATTTAAGATTTTTATGTCAGTAAAAATGTAGGACACTACCTTTCCTTTTTCTGTGTTAGTTTGTGGGGTTTTCTTATTATTTGCTAGATTCTTTGCTTTCCTGTTACTGTGCACTGGAAGAGTTTAAATCACGCTGGAGTTATCTGGCCACTGTAAGTTTACTAGAATTACCTTATGACTATATCCATAGCTGTTGTTTTTCTGGATAAACTTCTTTGCCAACTTCCTCTATTTTGTTAGAAATTGGTCTGTTAAAGTATTCTGTTTTGTTGTTTGGTTAAATTCTGGTTATTATTTTCTTACAAAATCATAATGTTTATTTTATATTTTTATGCAGAACTGAACAAAGCAGTTGCTCATGACTATTTTAATTTCCTTTTCACTTGCAGCTATCTCCTTGTGCTTTGTGTCATCACTGTTGGTTAGATTGGGTTAGGGTTAGGGTTAGTTCTCCCTAAGAAGGAGCTCTTGGATTAATATTGTTAGTTATTTTTGATATTTTAATAGCATTGCTTTAGCTTTTTTATTATTGCTTTTAGATTTTTTGCAATTTTTAGGCAACATTTTGACCCAATGATTATTTATTTAATTTTTGTCCATTATATATTTTTTGTGAACTGAGAGAAGTGGATTAAAATCTCACAATTCTGTATTTATATTAATGTTTCCTTTATTTCTTATAGTTTTGCCATTATAACTATGCCCTGTTTGTCTTAAAAACAGTTTTGCTCTGGACTCCAAGCCCTGTGCTCTGTGGCCTTGACTCTGCTCCTTTTGGATGGCACTCCAGTGTGTGCCTTTGCCCACCCTTTTCAGTCTTTTTTAGTAACACTTCGTTGTTTTTAGGTGTTGATTTTGGCCAGTTTGTATTTATTAAAAATACAAAATGTTTGGTTTTGGTCTTCTCATTATATATAATATGCTTTGTGTTTTTATTGTTTTGTTTTTATGTTTCACTGCATAATGTTTTTTGTATGAGTTTCTCCAGGTAATTTAGAAGTATTTCTGTTGTGAGGACTAATGTTTATTAGTTGCTGTGCTATTAGTTTAAATAGCATACTTAATCCCTGAGATGGTAATTACTGGCTCTGCACTGTGGACAGTGAGGGAATCAGCACATGTTTTTTCACCTGTGCCCTGCCTGCCCCACTTAACAGACTTCAGTTGATTATTTTTATTAGTCTTAGTCTTTATATATAAAAATACGGTTGTCCCTTGTACTGCAGAGTTAATCCCCTGTAGTCTTTGGACTATTAGAAAAGGTGACAAAATTAGTATGTTTGGACCGGCTCCCCACCTTCTTCCTTTCCCATACCCCACACCATTAATTACAGCTGTCTCCATGGTCAGGGCCAGTTCCTGTGCTGTTCTCGTCACAATCCCCATCCTCTTTTCAGTCTTAGTCTTAAATTAACTAGATTGGCAGAAAAAGCATTCTGTTGTTAAGAGTGAGCTATCTCCCAAATAGCAAAAAGCCATGTTTCACGAACCCAAAACACAAATGCTTATCACTAGTCCTTGGCTGGGGTTCACTAGTTTTCTTTGTTAAAATTCATGCTGTGATTTTAGAATATCCTTCAATGATGAACTTTTGTGTTTTTGAAATTATTTCTTGCTTTGATATTCAAATAACAGGCTTATTGGATATAAAATTCTGTGTCCTATTTTATTTCCTTGAGGACTTACAAGGCCTTACTCCTTGTATTATGGTCTGAAATGTTTCTCTGGGGAAGCCTGAGGTCAGTCTCATACTGTGTTTTATCTGGTTATCTAAAGGACTGCAGATATTTAGTTCACTGTAGATATACATACATATATACATACAAACAACACATATTTATACATAATATGTAAGTATGTTTCAGTAATGAGGTTTGCTTGGAGGGAAAGGGAAAATTGCACAAATTTAACTTTATAACATTTTATTTCTTTGAAATAAAGCAAATTGACCAAATATGTAGTATTAACTAAAGTTAAATATAATTGGTAAATACAAGGGAACCTGCCTATTATTACGCTCTGTGGTCCAGGAAATACTTTCATGTTTTTATTTTTAAATGATACCATGTAACTGTAAATCAAGGCACACATGTGCTTCAGTGACTCAGTCCAAAATACATTTCACTGAACAAAATCACACTTTTGCCTTTTTGATCACAACATGCATTCATGTTCTCCTTATCTGTTGACTACCACTCACAAAATTCTTATATTTTCTGTGGTGTCATTTCCTAAGTGTTGGATAAAAGTATTACAAAATATGTTTGTAATTCTAAACTCCTGTGGTTGAAAATTTTAGAATTTTAAATTTAGAATCTGTAGAGCAGAAGCCAGAGGCTAAAGTTTAAACTTGTTATGTGATTTGTATTTGCTAATTTAGAACCACTTTGAACAAGTATTGCTGTAAACATACAGAATAGAATTTAGGTATAAAGTAGCATGGTAATTGGAGGGGTTGAGGATTCAGGACTTTCCCTTTCCTTTCTTTCTTTCAACACAGCTAATAAATATATCATAATAAAAGAGAAATAAATCACCTCCGTTTTCTTATATTTATTAATTTTTAGTTTTCAGGATTTAAAAAAAATTTTTTTTTAAATCCTTTAAAAATTTAAAGGATTTTTAAATTTTTCTTCTTCTGTGTTCAGGTATATGTCTCGAGTCCACGGCATGCATCCAAAAGAGACCACCCGTCAGCTGAGCTTAGCTGTGAAAGATGGTCTTATTGTTGAGACTCTGACAGTGGGCTGCAAGGGCTCAAAGGCTGGTATTGAACAAGAAGGATATTGGTTGCCAGGAGATGAGATTGTAAGTATATTTTATTTGATATATTTAGAAATGTAAGCTTTCAACTTTTGAACATTATTTAGTCTATGGAAATTAATTTTCAGAAATTTACTAATATTTCATTTTAACCTTTTTATCAGCATTAAGACTCTACATTAATAATGTTGATATTTTCCTTCCTGATTCTTCAGGAGATAACTTACATTTACAACGATCCTGCTTTTTCTATGTTACCTTGAATCTAAAAAATGAAACTGTAGTTCCATGTACAGCACTTAATGGCCTTCCTGAGTTTTCTTCAGTACATGCTAGTAACAAATGTTTCAATGCAGGGTAATAATGAGGCCCTTTAGATGGTAAGGGATGTACTGTCTTCTGAGGGGGGTCAGAGTGGGTGGGTGGCATCAGAGCCCAGAGCCAGGCTTATGTTGCAGGATACAAGGTTCCGGTGTGGGACTCCCCTGGCCCTTGTCTTCACTGGCTAGTGATTAGTGCAGATTTGGGGCACTAGAACAGAAATCAAATAGGAAAGGCAGGAAGTTTATTATATTTTTACTTAGTTCTTATTTTGACTCCTCTTTTAAGTGATAATATTTTAATCCTTTATTGTCTTTCTGTATATAACTAACTTTACACTCAGAGGCACATTCAGAAGCACATTTTTTCTCTCTTGTAAAGATTGATTTCATGTGTAATATTTCTGTCCTCCTGCTTTATTTTCTTTGTTATTTCTGATACTTTAATTACTCGTATCTTAGTTTTTACAAAGGAACATCACTTAAGATGATAGATTTAAAATATAATACATGTTAATTTTTTAGCTTTTGAAAGGAATAGATGTAATAATCAGGTGAAGTTATAAAGATGACATGAAATCCTACAAACTGGTTCTTTGTGGAAAAATGTTCTAAAAACTTTGAATTTCTTTGCTTTATTCTGGCAGATGAGTCAACAGACATACTATAACCTGTTAAGTCTGAGAGCAGTAAACTGAGCAGAGCTTCTGTGGGAAGCTGGCTTATAGCAGCAGCTATGATACAATATAAACTTCTAGGTTGCTCACTTTTAACACTGTTTTTGTTAATTTAATCTGTGCTTCAAAGCGTCAGGAAAGAAAGTATTTTCCACAAGCAGAAAGCATGGAAGAAAATACCTTTACTTTGGTGTCATTTATTTTGTGCACTGAAAGTGTTTTTGAAAAGTTAAGTGAAAATTTTTATATCAGAACAATTTTTCTATTGAGTTTCCTTATAAAAACATAAAGCTTTCTTGTCAGTGAGGAAACCTACAGTGCCAAGATATAATAGAAAAGTAATATCAAATGATGTAAATATATCTGCATCAGACATTTAAAGGAGGGCCATTCATTTTTGATAGCTTATATACTTAATACAGATAATGTAAAATTTCTAATCATGAAATACTTGGAGACTTACAGATTTAATATAGAAAATTATACTAATAATTTCTGAGATATAGTAACTAACAGTACAGGATTTAGGTTTGTGAATCATGCGTATTATATTTTTTCATAAAAGTGATTTTATTATTTTGGTTTTTAGACTTGTGCCTTTCCATATGCTTTCTTCCTCCTCAGGTTGAGGGATTTTTGTTCAGTTTAATTCAATAAGCAATTAGTGAGTTTATTATATGTTCACCAATAATAATATATTAGGTCTTCTATGTTTTATTTTTACACGTTCTGTTACATATATTTATAGAATCATCCTTCTTTCAAGATGAAATCTGAAATGTAAATCAAACAAATTACTATACAGGTTTAATTCTGATTGATGCTGGTCAATAAGAATTCACCAGCATTTTTATGCTAAATATCGATGGCTAGTCTAAGCACAACTGAACATATAAAAATTTTACCTAGTTTATAATTTAATGCATGAATATTTCAAACTCAGAGGTAATGTAGTGTATTAGAAAGTGGTATGGTTATAAGAAAGAGAAGTTTCAGGCCCATCTCCAGCATTTGTTTTGTTGTAAGACCTCAAGGAACTTTCTTAGTCCTCAGCTGTAATCTGGACATTGCCATCTATCTCATTTGACTGTTTAAAGGGTTAGATGAGATTATCTATACAAAGTGCGTCAAAATCCTATACAAAGTGCAACAACATGTCCTCAAAGCAAGGATTGGACCTGTGAGTAAATAATATTGCTGACAAGGATGCCTGTATACGATATGGCAAAAGCACGTAGTTTTTTTACTAACCGTACAAGCAAAAAGTTTTTTAGGGTCTTTTAACTTTTCAACCTGTATCCTCAAAGACAAGACTTGTAAAGAGGTTGTCTGTTAGAACACTGGCTTTTTATTGAAGGTGTGCCTCTAAAATAAAGAGAATAATCATATGTGTGTTTCATGGTTTTGGCTGGGGATACCACCTGGCTACAATTCTCATGCCCTAATAACATTTTAGAAGGACTGTAATTAACTTTGTCTCTCTGGGCATAGCACAGTGTCTTACCCTGGCCAGCTTTGTGTACTTGTTTTAAATGTGGCCAGTGCGTGCAGGCTGCTGCAGACACCTTAGGAAGCTCCTTTCACAATACAGATATTATACATTGGTATATTTATCAAGCAGTTCTCTAGTGAATGATTGTAAAGTATCTTATTCTGATAAAATGAGTAAACAAGAGCATTTCAGGGAAGGGTCACCTTTTCTGGTTTGCACAGAGGTATTCTGTGGCTGGTAACTGACCTGCATACTAGCATTTGGTCCTGGGACCCCTGCTTTATAGTTTTACTGCCTCATGTCTAGCAGGAATCACTCTGATGCCTCTAAAACCTTGAGTTTCCAAATTGAAAGGTGTATGTATTCATCTTGACTTTCTGACTTAGTACCAAGGAAGGAAAAAGTCAAGAAAAGAAGACATATATGGCCTAGCGAAGGGAGGATGTTGGATGTTTTTAAGTATCTGTTTTTAAACATTTACTTCAAAGTTACAAATGTTCCTTTCTTAAGCAGTTCTGTCATTTTAAAAATGAGTAGTAAAGCTCTTTTTTTTCCTTCGTTGGCCTCTAAAAACAGTAGTTATGAGGCCAAGCATGGTAGCTTACATCTATTCCCAGAACTTTAGGAGACTGAGGAGGATTACCTAAGGCTGGGAGTTCAAGAAACAGCCTGGGCAATGTAGCAAGACCCTGTCTCTTAAAAAAAAAAAAAGTGAAGTAATTTACCAACAAATTCAACCAATTTTAAAATGACAAATTTGCGGAAGCTTAGAAACACTCCTGTAAATGTCTTATGGTCATCTTATACTTCCAGATTGGTGTGTCTTTACCGTTCACTCCTAGTCTTCAAATAAGTCATTTAAAGATAGTTTTCATAGTTTTATAAATTAAATTGGTTAAGGACCATTAGACCATGGCACAGAGTGAAACTTGGTGGTCTCTGATCATTCAATGTTTTGTATATCAAGACCTTCTTTTGTTTTTTTAAAAGAAAATGCTACATGTTCTCAGGGGCTCAAAACTGTTTCGGCATCTATGTGCTCTGAAGAAATACACATGGCTGACTACCTTCAATCTGGATTTCTTCACAGAATTTCACCCCCTTTATTTTTATAATTTGAAGAATTGGCAGAATTTTACATTTTCTGGGCTGAGTTACATTTGATATTTAGTAGCTCTTTTTGTAATAAATACAAGTTAATCCCTCATGAGTTAAACTCTTAACTAATAAGCTGCTCACTAAAGATGGGAAGTTCTCACCAAAGTATTTAATGTAATACAATAAGGCAGACAGCCTTGAATATGGCTCATTTGCATACTCAAATATTTATTTTGAAATATCAAATATTTATTTTGAAACTGAGGCAGTGTTACTCATTTCTCAGGCACAAAGCTACACTATTATTTAGAGATATTTTGATTTGAAATGCCAGGCACAATGGCTCACTCTCAGAGATTGAGGCAGGTGGATCGCTTGAGCTCAGGAGTTGGAGACCAGCCTGAACAAGAGTGAGACCCTGTCTCAACTAAAAATAAAAAAAACTAGCTAGGTGTGTTTTGGTAGCCACCTGTAACCCCAGCTACTCAGGAGGCTGAGGCAAAAGGATTCCATGAGCCTAGGAGTTTGAGGTTCCTGAAAGCCATGATGACAGACTCTACCCAGGGTGACAGAGTGTGAGACATTGTCTAAAGTAGATAAGTAAATAAATTAAAATAACCTCTTCAGAAGTGTTGAGAATGACTTAAAAATGTAAAAATAAAAAAGATGTTTTCTTTAAAACTACTTCTCTCTTTAGTTAACTTGCCAAATTTGGACTTGGGGCCTCATTTCTTAATCTGGAAATTGAGGAACAACAGCTTGTTTTTGGTTAGAACCTTCCCCTGGTTTGTTGTGCTACTTGTGATTCCAGAGAGATTGGAGCAGGAACGCCGACTGTGCCTGCTGCAGTGAGACCCTCCCTCGTGCTGCAGTCAGCGCTGCCTGTAGGCAGGACGTCCTGATCCTTTTAAACAGGCCTCAGAGGCATCTTTTTAAACGAAACATAGGATAGATTCTGTGATTTTTCCTTTTTCTCACTTAAAGTTTTTGACACCTATTAAAAAGCTTAATGGATGGAAATGCATGTCTTGTGGTGACTTCAGGGGACTAACGTGGGTAAATGGGCTTGAATCTTAGTCACAGTGGGGCAAGACTGCTTTCCCTTCGTCATCTGTTCCTCCCAACTCAAAATCATCAGTCTCAAGGAAGTTTGAGTTACATTTCTCTGGAAATTTAGCTTTGCTCACATCTTTCAGATAAGAGATAGGATTGAAATCTATGGCCTTATTCTTCACAAATAACACCGTGAGTAGCTACAGCAAGAAATGAGTCCTGGGAGTGGCGCCTGTGTCTCAGGGAGTAGGGTGCCGACCCCTTATACCAAGGGTGGCGGGTTCGAACCCAGCCCTAGCCAAATTGCAACAAAAAATGGCCGGGTGTTGTGGCGGGCGCCTATAATCACAACTACTCAGGAGGCTGAGGCAAGAGAATCACCTAAGCCCAAGAGCCGGAGGTTGCTGTGAGCAGTGATGCCACGATACTCTACCAAGGGTGACAAAGTGAGACTCTGTCTCTAAAAAAAAAAAAAAAGAAAGAAAAAAGAAAAGAAATGAGTCCTTGCTTTGTTGCTGAGAAAAATATTGAGAGGCCTCTTGTATTCCACCTAAGCTTGGCTTCCCATGCTTATAAAAATATATAAAATATATAAATATAGCATGATACCGTATCATTTTTTTAAACTTTAGGTCTTTACCTTTTTCTTATTGTAATTATAATTGTCATAAATCAATTATTCATAGGGTTGTTAATAGGTTGTTTCCTTAGGGAAAAACTTGATGTTCCTTAGACACTGTTGACTTTTAAAAATATGTTCTCTTTATTTTAATCATGTGCAGAACTGTGTATTCCCTCCAGGTGCCCATTCCCTGTCTTAGTTATAAAAATAAATGATCATTTATTTACTAAGTAAAGTATTGATTAATTAATTAGAAATCAATTATACTGTGATTCAATGTGCATTTAAACTGTAATATACTTACATTCAAATCTTTGCATTGGTAAAGAATTTCCATATTATTCAATTGAATATTTTTGGATCCTGCCGTCTTGTTATATGTCCTCTGTTCAGCTTATATCGATCTGTGTGTTTCTTTTTTCTTTTTCCTTCTGTCTAAATTCTACTAATGAATGTTACATTAGTTCTATCAAAAAATAAATAATATTTAAAATTACTATAATATGTAACTAAAATTCTTAGCTCCCAATGATTAACTAAATTTCTTAGTAGAATTAAACTAAACCTAAAATTGTAGAGAGTTATTTTTATATTATATGTACATTAAAATACTATCTCAAACACACATATTTGTGGTGTATTGTTTATCTGCTTATTAAGTAGAAATAGGAAATTACTTTAAAAATTAAAATTTCTTGTGGATTATAATTTGAGCACCTTCACGCACCTGGCTGCTACATGACTGAGCAGCTCTCTGTGCTTCAGTTTTGTCTCTAAATCACAGTTAATATTTCTTGCCCTATCCAGTATAGAGAAATGTTGTGAAAATTAGAAGTAATAATGAATTTTAAACTGCCTAGAAAAGAAATGTGCATACATGGATAATTATAAGCATATTGCATCATACTGCGATGTGGTCAATCCCTGCAGTAGGCAGGTAACAGTGCCAGCTAGCGCTTCCTGGTGCTTACACGGTGCCCTGCCTTCTTCTAGGTACTGTGTACATGATTCATTTGATTCTTACAAAAACCCTATAAACTACTGTAATTTTGTTCATTTTACTGATAGAAAATGGCACACACATAGAAGCTAAACATTTTGCCTACGATTGTACAGCTCTGAGTTCTGGGGGCAGGATTTAAACCAGTCTGGCTCCAGATACTCAACCAAGCCATATGGCTGGCAGAGATCTACAGCAACAGGCTGCTGCCAGGCATGCAGTTTCCCTGCTGTGTCTGAGGACAGCCTGTGTAAATTTCTTGCTATGGGGAGGTATTGTGTTCACCACTTGCACGTTCGTCACTTGCAATGTTAAAATCCAGTGTGAAACAGTTGCAGATCACTGAGGCACACGTTCATGTCCTATGTAATTTACAGTGGTACCACATTTATTTACTAGGAAAGTGTTTTTCTACCATCATCAGAGATTTCATGGCACATGAATTCCTAGAGAGAGAGTTTCTCTATGTCCTTTTACCTCTTCCATGTTAGTGTGAAGAGTAGAGGCTCCAGTGTTTGCAGGCTCCTGTTTTATTAATACTTGATTGGCACATTTTTTTTTTTGCAGTTTTTGGCCGGGGATGGGTTTGGACCCGCCACCTCCAGCATATGGAGCCGGTGCCCTACTCTGTTGAGCCACAGGCGCCACCCATTGATTGGCACATTTATCAGTTAATATCATCTGCAAATGGCATAAGTCATACAGGAAATAATAAGCAATTTGACCATGTATGAAATCCTTTAGCCTTGTGTATTGCCTGATATTGAGCAAAATTATAGTAGAGAGACCAAGATCATTTTGTTTTTATTTTGAAAGGCCTACAGTATTTAGCCTTTCTCCAGGAAAGCAACCCCAGACAAGGTGAACTAATTTTGCACTGTTATTTTACTTTAATTCAGTTTGTTTTTATATTACATGTCTATCTTAATTTAGATTACCTTGTTTAACTCTTGATAAAATTGTTTGTTAAAACCATACAATTTCAATTTCTGCTAGGTTTGAATTTTGTGCTGATCATTTTGCTTTTGTAAAACTTTCTTGTTTTGAGGTGGCATTCCACAGATGCTGCTACTCAGGATGTCTCTCGTTGATGACATTTGTTGGGATCCAGCAAAAATACAGAGTTAGCTTACTGGCACACATGAGTGAATGTTAGTCAGAAGCACTATGTAAAAGATTTCTAATTACTGAAAGACAAATTATAGGCAACTCAGCCTATAATAAGCATGCCTGTATCATTTATATCTCAGAAAAATGTTTCCTGGATTCAGAATCAAACAACTTTTGAACTTGACTTTTGCATATTTTGTATATTTTGAACGACTATTGCCATGATTAAAAGAATGGCCAGCACTGCCTTTACCACCCCATGTATTCTTTTATATCAGAGAGTGGGGTTAATGATATGCCATTATAAACAAATATCAAAATGTTTCCCTATTTTTACTTCATTTGAGTTGTAATTGCATTTCAATAATTGTTGTGAAAAATTAGTACAAGAATTAAATACCCTGTTGAAGAAAGACCTATTTTCATCTTTATTTTCTGGGGAAAGAGTAGTGAGAAGAAAGTGACAGGGAGGTGGGGCCCATGCGCAATAGGACACAACCTTTCTCAATTAGCCTACTAGCTGCCATTGGGACCATCACATGGAGGTGAACCAATGTAAAAAGTTCAAATGCTGAGAGATGTTGGTTTCTTTTTTTTTAATATTGAGTTGGATAAAAGCCACCAAAATCAAATACCTATGAATATTTAAAAGTATCGTGAAATACTTTGCTTTAAATTTGGAAAGAGTTCTATTAACTAAAAGTAGAACAAGACATCTTATCTCCCCTGAAACCTCATTTGTTATTGTTTTAGTGTTGTTTTAATACAGCCAAGTGCCACACACATTTACTATGATGTCATGAGGCACTGTGTCAAACTTTGTGGAGATTTTTTTTCTGCCATGTACAATGAGCATTTTATGTAAAATCAATACCATATGACTTTAGTCCAACTGTAATTATTCCACCAAAGTCAGTTTGCAAAATTTATATATCTACAGCAAATAACTAAAAATGGTCATGTCTTTTTCTTTATTACTTTAGTCAATAAAAACCACTTATTTCTTAATAAGGAGCAAGCCAGGAAATTTATATTTTTGCAGGATTTACTACTGCGCTCGAGGCATGACTCTGGATGTGGGTTGGAAGACATGAATTTTGGACCCTTGGTGACTCTCTTTCTTTTTTTTTGCAGTTTTTGGCTGGGGCTGGGTTTGAACCCACCACCTCTGGCATGTGGGACCGGTGCCCTACTCCTTGAGCCACAGGCGCCGCCTGTGACTCTCTTTCTTTTTGAGAGAATAGACAGTACAACCAGGCAGAGACACATGTACATCTCGCTTCTAAAGAAGTCAGTGCTTCCTCAGCGAGTGCTGTATAGAGGCCAGTTATTGGGGAAAAATTAACATCAGAGAAAACAAGAAGGCTCCTTAGCCTTGGAGACAGTGTAGATAATGATTTATAGAAAGAAAACGATGGCAGAACCCAAGTTTGGAATGTCAGGGCCCCTACTGGAAGGGGTCTGATGACGCTAACTGGGTTTTGCCCTTGTTCATTTGGTTTCCACATCTACAAATGAAGGGTGAGAATCAGCACCTCACTCTTACCATAAGTGTTTTATAATTAAAGCTAAGAATGGTATTTACAATAAATTCTAAACTAAGAGAACTTCTAACCGTCTTCCTATTTACATTTAAATGGTATTGGCTGTACAAAGGATGTGTCACAAACAAGAGCATGGTGAAAGTGTGCACCTATGGTCGTGGTCTTTCATTTCTAGGAATAGCTACAATTAGGGAAATCTACTTCCTTTTTTTAATTGTCTATGGTAATCTCCCTTAGGTAGTTTCACATTTTTAATTTATTTTTCCAAATTCTACAGACTCTGAACATTTGACAACATATCAGAACATGGACCTTCTAATTAGTGGTTATTTTTAATAAAGCATCCAATACCACCAACGGGAAGAGGAGAATAGTGAGGTCACCATTCGCTACTGTTTTCTCCGTTCCCACAGTGTGTCGAGTACTTATTTTATATATACACATTTTAAAAGCAGAACAAAACAAAGGTTTGTTTATTTGGAATGCTAAGCTGTAAGTTGGTTTGGGGTACTCAGTTTACTAAAGAAATGATTAGATTATATTTTAACATGAAAAATAATGTTAGAACTGGAATTGGCTTTGGACTTACTTCATTTTGGACTTGTTTTGCTATCCTATCAGATTGCCTTAAGATATTTCTGAATATTAATATGTTCAGGAAGGATTTTAAAACTTAAAGAAGTAAACTTTTGGGTATTTTCCCTCTTGTTTTAACACAGTAAATGTCTGAAGTTATTTATAATGCCTAATTTCTGATGGACTTTAGTTTCAATTTTGTTTTTAGTCATTGCAGATATTGACAAAATGTCATACAAAATTATTTTGTATTTTTTGTAGGACTGGGAAACAGAAAATCATGACTGGTATTGTTTTGAATGCCATTTGCCTGGAGAGGTGTTGATATGTGACCTGTGTTTTCGTGTGTATCATTCCAAGTGTTTGTCTGATGAGTTCAGGCTTAGAGACAGCAGTAGTCCCTGGCAGTGCCCAGTGTGCAGGGTGAGTACCTACGAGCTTTCCTGTGCTGGGTCGAGGGTTGGAACTGACTCAATAGCCTCACAAGAATATCACAGGTGGTCATGCCAGGAGAGTGGATAAAAGATGGAGGGTGGGGGTTCTCTTTCTGAAATGATGATACCATATTCAGGGTGGGATTTTTAGAAAGTATTAATCACATGAAAATACCTTCTCTTCCCTCACTTTACACCTCCCTCTGGCTGATATGACACCTTAATTCGTTGGCCTTTGGAAGTCAGAAACACTATGCCATACCAACATCTGTTCACCAAGCACTTTATAATAAACTGTACAATTTATACCATTCAGAAAATACAGGTAGGGAAAGGCACATTGTTGGAAGCATTCTTTATCTATTTCCCATCTTATATCCATGTAATGTTGCCTTACTTTTGTCATACCACGAGTTAGTTTGTTTTTTGCATATATTTTATTTAGAGGGTGGAGAGATGGGACAGTTGTATATAAAGAATTCTAATTATTTAAAGCAAAATGAAATTTCCTGGTAGGTAATTCATTTTCCCCATTGAAGAATATACATCCTATGCTTGCTGGTTGCAGAATGTTGTGTGTCTGTGAATACAAGTGATGTGTGGTGACTGAGCACTGCATTACATATGGATGGCATTGATGGGGATGAGTTAACAATTATTTTATTGCAGCCTATTTTATTTTGTACTTGCTATTATTAAAATACTTATTTGGAATCATGCAAATTGTATAGATTCAGTGCAGTTTGGGAATATGTTTTATAGTACTTGAATAATTTAAATGATCCTTCACTCTTCAAAAAAAGTTGTTTTCATAATTTACCCCTCTGTGACATCATCAGTCAAGAATAATTTCCTGCCAGTGTGGTGGGCAAGCTACAGCATATATTCTATCTTCCCTTGGTCACTGTGGTCAGTGCCCCTTTGGTGTGCTCAGTCCACTGACACCGCCATGCATGCCCACTGCGCAGTCGGGATAGCGTTAAGACTGTGTGATGATGACTTACCAGCCATGTGTCTAAATTCCATACAAGTGATGATCAGTCCAAGTCTGATATATCAGCATCAAGTCTCAATTTGTAGCCTTCTCTCTGAGGCTGTAGAATGTGCCCTCTCTTCAAGAAGTCAGTGTACATGGGGATCCATGTAGTCACACCTGGAGCGGAGGAGTTGCATCAGTACCTGTATTTTGGATTGTACACTTTAAAAGCAAAATATATATCCTGTTTTATGGTAAGAATTTTATACTAGATAAAGTAGAAAATTAATGAGCTCTTAAGAATAAGAGCGCTAAGGCAGTGAAAGTACTAAAGAGAAAGAAAAAGAAGCAGTATCACTGGTTACATGGGGGCTTGTAATAGGGACATGGGGTTAGAGAGGGCAGTCTGGGCACACCTATGTCTTACAGCCACAGCTCTTCCATTTTTAATATTCAGTTCTTATTTTTATAGTAAAGAATTTAGACAAAAATATGGGACTTTTGAGGACAGGTGAAACTTCATTGTAGATGTTTCTTATATTAAGAATGGAAACTGAGGAATTAACAACTTTGAAGATGTGTAACACTTCTTCCCTCAGAGTCCACCATCAGGTTGTCTCACTACATTTTCTGTATGTGTTTGCTCTACTTTTTACTGATTAGATGAAATTTCACAATATAGGCTCACCCAGAAACATGATTGCCCTATGCTGTCTTTTCTTCTCTTTGATTTTCTTTTTGCCTTTGTCAATCTAGATATTTTTACACTGTAATATAATTATACTTGCTGGAATGATGCTGTAGGTCTATACAAAATCTTTTTTTTTTTTTTTAATTAAATCATAGCTGTGTGCAATAATGCATTTATGGGGTAAAATGTGCTGGTTTTATATACAGTTTGACATACTTAAAACAAACTGGTTAACGTAGCCTTCACCCCTGTTTCTTTTTTTTTTTTTTTTTGGTTTTTGGCCGGGGCTGGGTTTGAACCCGCCACCTCCGGCATATGGAACTGGCGCCCTACTCCTTGAGCCACAGGCGCCACCCTCACCCCTGTTTCTTAACAAAATCTTGAATTATACATTTATTTTATAGCCTGTGAGCTACTCTCTGATATGGCTCAGAAAGCCTGTTTTTTAGTTTGAAGCTAGAGAATTTTATCTTGAGCTTCAAAATTTCCTAAGAAATTGTTACTTCTGGGCAGCGCCTGTTGCTCCAGGAGTAGGACGCTGGCCCCATATATCGGGGATGGTGGGTTCAAGCCCAGCCCCAGTCAAAACTGGAAGAAAAAAAAAAAAGAAATCGTTATTTCTTTTAGATCCATTCTCTTGTTTTATAGTCAAGAAAAAATAAGTGCTACTAGTTACTTTCCTGGGACAAGGGGTAATAATTATCTTAATGTTCTAATAGAATTTTAAATATCTTTAAGGTGAAGTCTTAGGGTTGGTTTTTTTTTTGTTTGTTTGTTTTTTTTGTTTTTTGTAGAGACAGAGTCTCACTGTACTGCCCTCTGGTAGAGTGTTGTGGTGTCACACGGCTCACAGCAACCTCTAACCCTTGGGCTTACGCGATTCTCTTGCCTCAGCGTCCCGAGCAGCTGGGACTACAGGCCCCTGCCACAACGCCCGGCTATTTTTTTTTTTTTTTTTTTTTTTTTTGGTTGCAGTTCAGCCAGGGCTGGGTTTGAACCCACCACCCTCGGCATATGGGGCCGGCACCCTACTCACTGAGCCAGTTTTTTTAAAAACAAAATTTTAAAACTTTGAATAAAGCATTTTTAATACTCTGGGAGTGATTGACCATATTTAAATATCCTTGGATTTAGAGAATTTAGATTATGGGCAGCGCCTATGGCTCAGTGGGTAGGGCGCCAACCCCATATACGGAGGGTGACGGGTTCAAACCCGGCCCTGGCCAAACTGCAACAAAAAATAGACGGGCATTATGGTAGGCACCTGTGGTCTCAGCTACTCGGGAGGCTGAGCAGGAGAATCGCCTAAGCCCAGAAGTTGGAGGTTGCTGTGAGGTGTGATGCCAAGGTACTCTACCAAGGGCGGGGTAAAAAAAAAAAACAGAGAGAGAGAGAGAATTTAGACTAAAACTTAAGAACTATGGTTTCAAACCAGAATAACTTTCTACTGGCTTTTTTCTTTCTAACTAAATGTTTAGAAAGAATATAACGCCGGAAAGGCTATGCTAACCATTGTGATAAAAATGTGTCAAATGGTCTATGAAGCGAGTGTATGATGCCCCATGATCATATCAATGTATACAGTTATGATTTAATAAAAAAAAGGAAAAAAAAAGAATATAGATTAATTAGCTATACTGATAAAATATTTTGAAGATAAAATGCCAGAGCCAAATTTCAATACAGATAAAAATAATAAATGGAAGCCAACTATTACTGCATAAAATTGAAGATTAAAATAAGCCTTTTCCTAATATTTTGTAGTGATCAGAGGACTATTTGTTCTTATATCACCTCTGTCCCTTAAAGTGTTACAAGGAAAACACTGAGGATAGGTTTTCTGTCCCCCAAATGTCAGCTGCCTTACCAGATTTAATTTAGCTCATACAGCTTTATTTCATTTATCTATTTCTAGAAGATTTAAGGGACAATAATAGACATTTTTCTCAATGAAAATCATTTTATTTTCATAATCTCAGGAATCTCACAACACTGAGAATAGTTCTTTGCAATGTGTACTTTTCTAAGAAATAAACTTTCATCTTATAGACACAGCAGATTGTTATTGAAAATTAACCTGTTAATTTTAGATTTTGCTTTAAAAATTGAGTAATGTCCATTTTCATAATCTTGTTATTAAGAATTCTCATTAATTTTTTTCAAAAGGGATTTAAAGAAAAATTTTTAAATTGCTATAAAAAAAATTTCAAGGCCGGCCATTTGGGGGGACTGTCTTTCCATCCTAACACCCTGGCTCAATTTCTCCATAACCTTGTAGAGAAGGCCCCGGTGAACCGGTGAACACTGCTGTGACTTATTCAAAGCATCCAGTGGTCACATTTTGGTACTACGCTAAGGTTGAGCTGGTTCCTCCAATCCCTGCTGAGATCCCTACAGCTTTTCAAAGCCTGAAGAAAATAGTCAGTAGTGCTCAAACTGGTAGCTTCAAACAGCTCACAGTTAAGGAAGCTGTGCTGAATAGTTTGGTGGCCACTGAGGTGTGGATGTGGTTTTATGTTGGTGAGATCACAGGCAAGTGTGGCATCATTGGCTGTAATGTTTAAAGACCAAGCTTTAACATCTGATTACATTTGACTTATTTGAGAGGACCATGTGTGATCAGACTGTTACCTGAATAAAATAAGATGTGTCAAAAATAAAAAAAAAATAATTCAAGCAATTTAGAAGAGAATAAAAAAATTCCCAGAAATGTTGTCCCACAGCAAGTCATGTTCTCACAGAATCATATGTATGTGTGTGTGTGTGTGTCTGCTCATACCTATGTCTGGTACTGCAGGCGAATTACTGGGTATAGCTAGTTTGTTTCCATTCAGCAATGTCACAGGCTTCTTTCTCTACATGTTATCACTTAAAAGGGCCGTAACTTACGTGGCTGGTTCATGTGTCTCATGTCCACAATGTCCACCGTTCTGTACACTGTGGTCAGAGGCGACGTTTATGTTGCTGTGTCAAAAATCATGAGACGAGTGATCTTCTCATTATTGTTTATTTCTGCATGAAACTGAAGTTTATATTTTTGTTTTATTGTTATTTATTTATATCTTATATTCCTGAAATAGCCCTGACTTTTCCAGGAAAAAAAAGAGAGAAAATCATAGTCTTTTTTGAAAATTACTTTTAAGAATTTATTTACATAAAGGAAATACCTTTAAGACACAATATAGTCCATTGTATTTTTTAAAAGAAAGAAAATTAATTTATATATTTTTATGTAGTTCTGTCTGATCACCTTTGGCAAGATAAGTTTATCTAAGTGGAACTCTTAAAAGTAAAGGATAGTATGCACATTTAAATTTTTGGCAAGTCACCAACTTGTTCTTCAGAAAATTACATCTATTTACACTAACAAAACAAGAAAGTATTTTTCAACTTTTTGTTGCCAATAGGATAAAAATGGGTGTCGTGCTTCATTTTCTTATGTGTAGTTTCTGAATTACAAAGTCATTTTATCCTGTGGTGCCATGGTTAGAGAGGTATTTACAATTTTTAAGGACCACTAGGTCATATAATTTTTATATGAACAAAAGTAGAAAATTAATTTTAAAATATCGTGTCTGAACCAGGTTCTTTCGTAAGACAGGTTTTGCTATTCATCACAAGTGTAACCAGGGGAAAAAGTAATGGGAACATCAATAAACCTGGGGTTGGGGGAGTTTAAAAATTTGATCCAGAATACAAAACTGTAAAATCTCTTGTGTTACTATCTAATCTCTATAAAACTACATACACCCACCCAAGCAAGAGAAAAAGAGTTCACACATTTTCTGTGCTGCCCTCCCATGATGACTTGAACAGTGTTACAGTCCAAAGGTTTGAACGTGATGTGAAATGGTTTGCTTGGTAGTGTGTTCGGTCTTCATGATGTATCTTTTGATGGCTTATTTAGACACTTAATTGAACTTTATCTTATATTTTAACTCCAAGGGATTGAGAAAATAATAGTTGGCCTTCTTCCTATATCAGGATGATTATAACTTTAGATAAATAGAAAACTCATCTAGCATATCCAGTATTGACGGACTGAAAACGTACGCAGTCGTCCTGTTTTCCCTAGCAGTGCTGAATGCACAGTGGGGGGCAGGGAATGGAGAGGGAGTCAGTGTTTCCATTGGCTGGATGTTGGCTCCTGTACATAAAGAACAAGTGATATCTCTACCTGAAAAAAGAGAGATTTTAAGTTATTTTCTGAAAAGGATGGAAAGACTCACTCTTCTGAGGAATACCTTCTGCTCTGCCTTTTCAATCATGTTTCTTTTTTTTTTTTTTTTTTGTGGAGACAGAGTCTCACTTTATGGCCCTCGGTAGAGTGCCGTGGCCTCACACAGCTCACAGCAACCTCCAACTCCTGGGCTTAAGCGATTCTCTTGCCTCAGCCTCCCGTGAGTAGCTGGGAATCATGTTTTTTCTTTACAGATAGTGTTACGTAGAAGGGGAAAGGAGCAAGTAGGCATAGACCCTGTGTTCCATAAAATGTTTCTGATTTCCCTCTCTTATTCCTAAAGCCTACAGCAAGCCTTAAAAGAGTTTAAAGTTACCCCAAAAAAGTACATTAATATCAATGATAAAGTTCCTGACATGCATAGCACCCTTCTCTGAGTAGCTAACATTGCAGCAGTATTTCTGTGAATCTGTGGGTGTAGTGGGTTTAGAAATACCATGTGCTGGTTCTATTACACTCTGTTTTGTGGCCTGTAGAATTAATTTGAGATACTTTAATAGCTGCTAACTCACCTCAGGCTGGCTGCTACAAAAAGCTGCTCACATCCCCTGGACTCTTGGTCTTAGTTGCCATGGCTCATGCCTGTAATCCTAGCATTCTTTGGAGGCCGAGGAGGGTGGATTGCCTGAGGTCATGAGTTTGAGAAGAGCCTGAGCCCGAGAGAGACCCAGTCTCTCTAAATAGTCAAGTATTGTGGTTGGCCCTGTAGTCCCAGCTACTTGGGAGGCTGAGGCAGGAGGATCACGAGGCTGAGAGTTTGAGGTTGCTATGAACTGTGATGCCACGGCACTCTACCGAGGGTGACAAAGTGAAACTCTCTGAAACAAACAAACAAAAAAAGTCCCTATTGTCCTCCATTAGAGAAGAGAGAGTTGACTTTGTAAAAATAAATAAATATTAGTATTCAGTGGTGTTTTTCTATATCTGCACAAGTAAGTCCTATGCATTAGAGGCTTTGTAGGGCCTACTTCCTGACTCAGGACAGCAGGTGAGTGGGTGCCTGACTTGCCCAAACTTGCCAGAATCTACCTCAAGACATTTTTGAGAGAGTGAATTATCCTCTGAGTTCTAGCTTTTAACTGTAAGAAGGCATATCTGTGATAGCTCAAAGGAGGTTTTTAAGCTTAAATTTCACTTCTTTTAACTTAAATTAAAGAAAAAAAAAAGATTGTCAGAAGCTCAAATGAAACAATGCTCACTGGGTTGTCTGGGGCTCAAGTGGCACAGCACAGAGGCCTGGGCAGTTCGGTGCCCTGCACACATGGGCAGTTCCGCTAGCACTGGCGGTGGCTGGGATGTGTTGCTCTGCTGGTCTTAGAGATAGGAATCAACTTTGATGTGTCAGTGTTGGGCCTGCAAAAGACTGAACATAGGCATAATTTTAGAAAATAGTCTTAGAAAGTGATTTTCAGGGTTGAGCTGCTTGGCTTCCAGTGGTTTGGAGGCATAAGTGGCAGGATTGGACCTCTTCCTCCAGACCAGCTCTCCTCTTAAACTCTCAGTTATTGGAGTTTTTTATAAATTCTTTGTGACTCCTTTGTACTCTCTTATTACATATGTCCAGAGGAGACTGCAGAGCAGCTAGATCTCAAGAACAGCATAAGCAGTTTATGTACAGATAAAATTTATTTTGATGTTTTTGTGTTCCATGATTGTAGAGTTTTTATGGAGATCTGTGAGCTGCTTACTTCCTAAAACTATAGGTGATTTTTCTATAGATTAGGGTTTTTCCAAATAAGGCCCAGAGCTTACCTATGCTGGTAATCACCAGGATCCTCTGAGATAGTCTTTGGGGGGTCGGCTCGGGGGTCTGCACCCAACAGGCACCTTAGGGGCTGTGCACATGCACCCACTGACACCAGAGGTTGCTGCTGACACTGTGCTCTATTGTTAGAAGTCAGCAGTTGGTGTTCAAGTGTCATCTGGCCGTGAAAAAGCTCACATATACTTCTGTTGGTTAGAGTATGTGAAAGCAGAGTTGGGTATGGAGAAATTCTGCATGTTGTAAGGATGAGCATTTTTTTTTATTGTTGGGGATTCATTGAGGGTACAATAAGCCAGGTTACACTGATTGCAATTGTTAGGTAAAGTCCCTCTTGCAATCATGTCTTGCCCCCATAAAGTGTGACACACACCAAGGCCCCACCCCCCTCCCTCCGTCCCTCTTTCTGCTTTCCCCTCCCATAACCTTAATTGTCATTAATTGTCCTCATATCAAAATTGAATACATAGGATTCATGCTTCTCCATTCTTGTGATGCTTTACTAAGAATAATGTCTTCCACGTCCATCCAGGTTAATACGAAGGATGTAAAGTCTCCATTTTTTTTAATGGCTGAATAGTATTCCATGGTATACATATAACAGCTTGTTAATCCATTCCTGGGTTGGTGGGCATTTAGGCTGTTTCCACATTTTGGCGATTGTAAATTGAGCTGCAGTAAACAGTCTAGTACAAGTGTCCTTATGATAAAAGGATTTTTTTCCTTCTGGGTAGATGCCCAGTAATGGGATTGCAGGATCAAATGGGAGGTCTAGCTTGAGTGCTTTGAGGTTTCTCCATACTTCCTTCCAGAAAGGTTGTACTAGTTTGCAGTCCCACCAGCAGTGTAAAAGTGTTCCCTTCTCTCCACATCCACACCAGCATCTGCAGTTTTGAGATTTTGAGATGTGGGCCTTTCTCACTGGGGTTAGATGATATCTCAGGGTTGTTTTGATTTGCATTTCTCTAATATATAGAGATGATGAACATTTTTTCATGTGTTTGTTAGCCATTCGTCTGTCATCTTTAGAGAAAGTTCTATTCATGTCTCTTGCCCATTGATATATGGGATTGTTGGCTTTTTTCATGTGGATTAATTTGAGTTCTCTATAGATCCTAGTTATGAAGCTTTTGTCTGATTGAAAATATGCAAATATCCTTTCCCATTGTGTAGGTTGTCTCTTTGCTTTGGTTATTGTCTCCTTAGCTGTACAGAAGCTTTTCAGTTTAATGAAGTCCCATTTGTTTATTTTTGTTGTTGTTGCAATTGCCATGGCAGTCTTCTTCATGAAGTCTTTCCCTAGGCCAATATCTTCCAGTGTTTTTCCTATGCTTTCTTGGAGGATTTTTATTGTTTCATGCCTTAAATTTAAGTCCTTTATCCATCTTGAATCAATTTTTGTGAGTGGGGAAAGGGGTGGGTCCAGTTTCAGTCTTTTACATGTAGACATCCACTTCTCCCAACACCATTTATTGAATAGGGAGTCTTTCCCCCAAGGTATGTTCTTGTTTGGTTTATCGAAGATTAGGTGGTTGTAAGATGTTAGTTTCATTTCTTGGTTTTCAATTCGATTCCAAGTGTCTGTGTCTCTGTTTTTGTGCCAGTACCATGCTGTCTTGAGCACTATGGCTTTGTAGTACAGACTAAAATCTGGTATGCTGATGCCCCCCACTTTATTTTTGTTACTAAGAACTGCCTTAGCTATACGGGGTTTTTTCCGGTTCCATACAAAACGCAGAATCATTTTTTCCAAATCTTGAAAGTACGATGTTGGTATTTTGATAGGAATAGCATTGAATAGGTAGATTGCTTTGGGAAGTATAGACATTTTAACAATGTTGATTCTTCCCATCCATGAGCATGGTATGTTCTTCCATTTGTTAATATCCTCTGCTATTTCCTTTCTGAGGATTTCATAGTTTTCTTTATAGAGGTCCTTCACCTCCTTCGTTAGGTATATTCCTAGGTATTTCATTTTCTTTGAGACTATGTGTCCTTAATTAGCTTTTCATCATGACTGTTATTGGTGTATACAAAGGCTACTGACTTGTGGACATTGATTTTATATCCTGAAACATTACTGTATTTTTTGATGACTTCTAGGAGTCTTGTGGTTGAGTCTTTGGGGTTCTCTAAGTATAAGATCATGTCGTCAGCAAAGAGGGAGAGTTTGACGTCCTCTGCTCCCATTTGGATTCCCTTTATTTCCTTGTCTTGCCTAATTGTATTGGCTAGAACTTCCAGCACTACGTTGAATAGTAAAGGTGACAGAGGACAACCTTGTCTGGTTCCAGTTCTAAGAGGAAAAGCTTTGAGTTTTACTCCATTCAGTAAAATATTGGCTATGGGTTTGTCATAGATAGCTTCAATCAGTTTTAGAAATGTGCCACCTATGCCTATACTCTTCAGTGTTCTAATTAGAAAAGGATGCTGGATTTTATCAAATGCTTTTTCTGCATCTATTGAGAGGATCATGTGATCTTTATTTTTGCCTCTGTTAATATGGTGGATAACGTTTATGGACTTGCGTATGTTAAACGAGCCTTGCATCCCTGGGATGAAGCCTACTTGATCATGATGAATGACTTTTTTGATGATAAGCTGTAATCTATTGGCTAAGATTTTGTTGAGAATTTTTGCATCTATATTCATGAGTGAGATTGGTCTGAAATTCTCCTTTTTGTTTGGGTCTTTTCCTGGTTTTGGTATCAGGGTGATGTTTGCCTCATAGAATGTGTTGGGGAAGATTCCTTCTTCCTCAATTTTTTGGAATAATTTCTGCAGTACAGGAATAAGCTCTTCCTTGAAGGTTTGATAGAATTCTGGTGTGAAGCCATCTGGACCAGGGCATTTTTTGGTTGGAAGATTTTTTATTGTTTCCTTGATCTCGGTGCTTGAAATTGGTCTGTTCAGGAGCTCTATTTCTTCCTGGCTAAGTCTAGGGAGAGGGTGTGATTCCAAATATTGATCCATTTCCTTCACATTGTCAAATTTCTGGGCATAGAGTTTCTGCTAGTATTCAGAGATGATCTCTTGTATCTCTGTGGGATCAGTTGTTATTTCCCCTTTATCATTTCTGATTGAGGTTACTAGAGATTTTACTTTTCTATTCCTCGTTAGTCTGGCCAATGGTTTATCTATTTTATTTATTTTTTCAAAAAACCAACTCCTTGTTTCATTAATTTTCTGAATGATTCTTTTGTTTTCAATTTCATTGATCTCTGATTTGATTTTGGATATTTCTTTTCTTCTACTGAGTTTAGGCTTAGATTGTTCTTCTTTTTCCAATTCCATAAGATCTCTTGTGAGATTGTTGAAGTGCTCTCTTTCTGTTTTTCGAATGTAGGCATCTAAAGCGATGAATTTTCCTCTGAAAACTGCTTTTGCAGTATCCCACAGGTTTTGGTAGCTTGTGTCTTCATTGTTGTTATGCTCAAGGAAGTTAATGATTTCCTGTTTTATTTCTTCCTGCACCCATCTGTTATTCAACAGAAGATTGTTTAATTTCCATGCCTTTGGGTGGGGTCGAGCATTTTTGTTAGAGTTGAGTTCCACCTTTAGTGCCTTATGGTCTGAGAAGATACAAGGTAAAATTTCAATTCTTTTGATTCTGTTGAAATTTGTTTTGTGTCCCAGGATATGATCAATTTTGGAGAATGTTCCATGGGGTGATGAGAAGAATGTATATTCTTTATCTTTGGGGTGGAGTGTTCTATATGCGTCTGTCAAGCACAGTTGTTCTAGGGTCTCATTTAAATCTCTTAGATCTTTGTTTAATTTCTGTTTAGAGGATCTGTCCAGCTCTGTAAGAGGAGTGTTAAAGTCCCCTGTTATTATGGTATTATCAGATATCATATTGCTCAGACTGAGTAAGGTCTGTTTCAAGAATCTGGGAGCATTCAAATTGGGTGCATAAATGTTTAGAATTGAAATGTCTTCTTGTTGTATTTTTCCCTTGACCAATATAAAGTGACCATCCTTGTCTTTTTTGACTTTAGTTGCTTTAAATCCACATGTATCTGAAAATAAGATTGCAACTCCTCTTTTCTTCTGAATTCCATTTGCCTGAAAAATTGTCTTCCAACCCTTGACTCGGAGCTTTAATTTGTCTTTTGAAGCCAGGTGTGTTTCTTGCAGACAGCAAATGGATGGCTTGTGTTTTTTAATCCAGTCAGCCAATCTATGTCTCTTCAGTAGGGAATTCAAACCATTAACATTTATTGAGATAATTGGTAAGTGTGGTAGTATTCTATTCGTCTTGTTTGGTGAGAGTCCATTGCTTAGTTTTATCTTTTGCATCAGTGTGGAGGTTAGGTTCTGTCCTTTAATTTCTGAGTTCTTACTTTGCTGCTGATCCATTGTGGTGGTCAGTGTGCAGAACAGGTTGAAGTATTTCCTGTAGAGCTGGTCTTGTTGTGGCAAATTTCCTTAATGTTTGTATATCCATAAATGATTTGATTTCTCCATCAATTTTTAAGCTTAGCTTAGCAGGGTACAGAATTCTGGGCTGGAAATTGTTCTGTTTAAGTAGATTAAAGGTAGATGACCATTGTCTTCTTGCTTGGAAAGTTTCATTAGAGAAGTCTGTGGTCACTCTGATGGATTTGCCCCTGTAGGTCAACTGGCGCTTACTCCTGGCAGCTTGCAGAATCTTTTCTTTTGTCTTGGCTTTGGACAGGTTCATCACAATGTATCTTGGAGAAGCTCGGTTAGAGTTGAGGAGACCTGGGGTCTGATAGCCCTCTGAAAGCAGTATGTCAGAATCTTTGGTGATATTTGGGAAATTTTCTTTTATAATATTCTCTAGTATGGCTTCCATTCCTCTGGGGCATTCTTCTTCCCCTTCTGGGATTCCTATAACTCGTATGTTGGAACGCTTCATAAAGTCCCATGATTCTGACAGTGAACGTTCTGCTTTCTCTCTCTTCTTTTCTGCCTCTTTTACTATCTGAGTTCTTTCAAGAACTTTGTCTTCTACCTCTGAAATTCTTTCTTCTGCATGGTCTAACCTGTTGCTGATACTTTCCATTGCATCTTTAAGTTCCCTAATTGACTGTTTCAGTTCCTTCAGCTCTGCTATATCCTTTTTATATTCTTCATATCGTTCATCTCTTATTTGATTCTGTTTTTGGATTTCCTTTTGGTTATTTTCCACTTTATTAGCAGTTTCCTTCATTGTTTCCATCATTTCTTTCATTGTTTTCAACATGTGTATTCTAAATTCCCTTTCTGTCATTCCTAGCATTTTTTCATAGGTGGAATCCTCTGCAGTAGCTACCTCATGGTCCCTTGGCGGGGTTGTTCTGGACTGGTTCTTCATGTTGCCTGGAGTTTTCTGCTGATTCTTCCTCATGAGTGGTTTCTTTTATCTGTTTCCGTGCCCTGATTTTCCTTTTACTTCCTCTTGCTCTTTAAGTTCTCGTGCCTGTGGAAGTTGCGGGCGGGTTTAGACCGATTGAACACACGCGACCACTTGCCGGTTTTCCACTGTTTTAGTCCTCCTCTTGGGGTCCAGAAGTCTCTCGCTGACTCCCTGTATCCACGCAGGGGTGATGATAGGCAGATCCCACCAGCCAGAGATCTGGAGTTCTATCTCCCCAGACTCACGGTGCCCAGATACAAGAAAGCTGTTACTCGGCTGCCATCTTGCTCCGCCTTCCTAAAACTACTCTTTAAAAAACAGTCTGTAATCCCAGCACTTTGGGAGGCCAAGGCAGGAGAATAATTGGAAGTTTGAGACCAGAGTGAACAATATAGTCAAATCTCTTCTCAGACTAACACACGGTCCTTGCAACTTGCACACATACAACTTAAGTGACCGGAATTCTGGCCGCACTTGCCACCGAGGGACACGGCCACAGCTCCAACCATCGGCACCCACTCAGCTGGGCTCGCGGAGGCATTAGGCAGGATGAGCATATTTTTCTTTTCTTTTTTTTTTTTTTTTGAGACAGTCTTATTATGTCACCTCTTAAGAGTACTATGGCATCACAGCTCACAGCGACCTCAAAGTGTTGGGCTTAAGCGATTCTCTTGCCTCAGCCTCCCAAATAGCTGGGACTACAGGCACCTGCACAACGCCCAGCTATTTTTTTTGTTGTTGTTGTTGTAATTATTGTTTAGCAGGCCCGGGCTGGGTTTGAACCCGCCAGCCTTGGTGTATGTGGCTGCCACCCTAACCACTGAGCTATGGGAGCTGAGCCAGGATGAGCATATTCTTGAGTTCAGCTACACACAATCATTCTTTAGTAGGTGATGCAGCTGGTTAGCAGTGGCCACTGAGCACTCCGTCAGCTGCCATTTGCTGAGCTGTCACTGTGTGGTATACTGCACACAGCTGACCACCATGGTCTCTTGTTTTCATAGCACTAGGTCTAGCGTGGGTGTCAACCCATGTTTTTGTACCGACTGTGAGCTAAGAACAGTTTTACTTTTTTTTTTTTTTGCAGTTTTTGGCCGGGGCCGGGTTTGAACCCGCCACCTCTGGTATATGGGGCTGGTGCCCTACTCCTTTGAGCCATAGGTGCCGCCTAGAACAGTTTTACTTTTTAAACTGTTGAAGAAAAATGAAAAGAGGAATAATATTTTGTGACACATGAAAGTTATAAAAAATTTCAGCGTCAAACTTTTCTTAGAACACATTAACACCCAATTATAACTGTTTTGTCACTAGGACAGCAGAGTTGAGTAGTTAAGAAAGAGTACTGCTGTATGGTCACAAAGCCTAAAGTATTTATCATCTGGACCTTTACAGAAAGTTTATTGACCTCTATTCTAGTTGGCTGTGGAAAGAACATTCTGGACATTGGGAAGTCCTTACCTTGTTTAATCACAGATGTGGGCAAAATTTAACATAAATACATGTACCTAAAAAAAGACATTCCTATTTTACACTTCTTTCTTTTTTTTGGGGGAGGGGGATACTTAGTATGCTGAAATAACAAAGATTTTTACAGATTTATTTTCTGTCAAAATATGTTTCAAAGACTGAAAATCTAGGTCTCTGGGAAGAATTGAGAGCTCTAGACCAAGAAAGGCTTTTAATCCAGAAGATTCTTTCAAATTATGATCATTGGGCATCATTATCAATAATCAACTATGATAGGATCAAGAGATGCTAAAGATTTTTGCCTTCCAAGCAAAAACACTATATGTTATAGTTGTGACTGAGTTACTTGGTTTTTGCTTTGTTTCTTCTACGTGCAGCCATCTGATTCATTGTAGACCAGCAAGTATTTGTGTCTGGCTTAAGAATTCCTTGTTCATAGCCGGGCGTTGTGGCGGATGCCTGTAGTCCCAGCTACTCGGGAGGCTGAGGCAAGAGAATCGCGTAAGCCCAAGAGTTAGAGGTTGCTGTGAGCCGTGTGACGCCACAGCACTCTACCCGAGGGTGGTACAGTGAGACTCTGTCTCTATAAAAAAAAGAATTCCTTGTTCAGGGTGGCTCCTATGGCTTAGTGAGTAGGGCACCAGCCCCATATACTGAGGGTGGTAGGTTTGAACCAGCCCCGGCCAAACTGCAACAAAAAATAGCCAGATGCTGTGATGGGCGCCTGTAGTCCCAGCTACTCAGGAGGCTGAGACAAGAGAATCGCCTAAGCCCAGGAGTTGGAGGTTGCTATGAGCTATGTGACGCCACAGCACTCTACTGAGGGTGATAAAGTGAGTCTCTGTCTCTAAAAAAAAGAATTCCTTGTTCAAGGTGTTCATTCAGGATTTTCTATATCCTTCAAATAAAGGAGGGTGGACCCTTGGATGTATAACCTACTGAGAATACCTACTACAGTCACTGTCTTATATAGTTACTAATGCTGCTTCAGCTACGTGATTATTGTCATTTTGAAATGACAACAACTTTGCCATGTCATAGAAGATTCCTCTCTTGATTCTCCATAAATGGTGAACAAAATCACTCCATACGCTGCCAGATGATATGAGCTAGTGCCATAATTACTGGACTTTCTTATGGTAGATTTTGACCTAAACACTCTTACAGGGAAACCTGGGGCCTGTGAGTAGGGAGCAGGGATAATTCAAATCCTGAGAAACAGTTGGATCTGGAATAATTTGTAGATATTATGGAACATCGTTTTTATGTTTTTGCAATATTGTCAAAAACTTAATTTTGTTACAAACAAAATAGAGTTTACCTTAGAAGTGCCTTCTTTACTTTTTCTTATAATAGCTCTTTATCAAGCTGTTGCAATGTCTTCGTCTGGCTGACAGGCAGCACCTGCAACTGTGCTGTAAATGCCCCAGAAGACAGCCCCATGGTACACTGCCCAAGGAACCCCAGAAGCCTTACAGTGCTCTGTCGAGTTCTTTTGTGAAATACTAAGTTTCTAAATTATAACTTTAAAGTGTCAGAAAAACCATAAGATTATCAAATGTGAAAGCATCTCACAGCATATGTTTTGTTTCTACAACTTTGGGGGGATATTTTTGTTCCATTGAGGGCCATTTCTTTTTGGCTTTGGGTCACCAAGAAAGCACTCTGACAGCCCTGTGAGGTGCAGAATGCTGCGTCTGGGGCCACCCTGCACTTTCTAGCTGTTCTTGAGAATGGTTTTCTTTTTTCTTTTTCTTTTTTTTTACTTGCTTTATTGTTTGTTCCTTTCAGAGTAGGCTGTACCATGAATCTGAGGGTGGATGTCTTTAGATGTGAAATGTGGTGCAGTGGCACTGGGAGAGGAGACTGGGAGTGGAGAGGTTCAGACCAGGTTTACTGAAAAGGATGGTATCCGTGTGGGCAGTGCAAAGGTGTTGTCTACATCAAGGGCAGGTGGAGGCCTCTTTTTATCTGGGGGTAAGAGGAGGAAGATTCTATAGCTTGCTAGGAGGAGAGGAGAAAGCGGAGGAGCAGGAGTTCATGTGGGGCCATATTAGGCCCCCAACATTATGCTTTGGAAACAACCATGCTTTCATCTTTCCTCTCTTGGTTGGACTTGCATTACACATCATCCGACCTTTGACTTTGCCCAGGGTCTCTGGCTCTCCAGCTGTATTCTGTGCTCCTTACTCCTCTTCTGCTCCAGGGCAGCGAGACTGCAACGACTGCCTCCCAACACACCATGCTGCTTTCTCCTGTGTCTCTTATGATCTTCATATGATCTAGAAAATCCCAGTCCTAGGTATTTACAGGGAACCATGTGAGGAGCTTCTCTCTTATAGATAGTCCTGTGCTGGGTGGACAGTAGCCCGTGGGCAGTGGAGGGAGGCCAGTAGCATGGGTGAGGCAGCTGAGATGGCAGCTGCAGCCAAGAATTGTTTTCTAATGTCTGGAATAGAATCCCTTATCACCACAAAAGATGCATTACATGTATTAGGCAGCAAGTAAAACATAAAAATAAGAAAGCACTGAGGAAGCTTTCAACAAAATTATCTTCTTTGGCTGTGAAACTCCTTTTGCTCAGTCCTGTACAGCCTGAATCATAATAATTGAAAAGAATATATAGTATTTGAAACAGCCACCACAGCATTTTTGGCACATGCAATAAGAGAGAAGTATGAGTAAGTAGACTAAGATTGAGTGAGATGTAATGAGGTGAGGATTTATAGGAAAAAGTTAACACCAAGGTCCCTCTAAAAAAGAACTTTTGGAGATACCCAACTTTACACCTCAGTACAGCAGCAAAGGTTAAAATCAGACTAAGCACCAGTGCATGCCTGTGTTTGTGTGTATGAGGGAGAAGCCTCTTTCATGGAAATGGGGCAGTGCTTCTCAGTCAGACCTGTGTGTTAGGGACACCTGGAGCTTTTAGGAATATGCATGCCTGGACCCCTTCTGCAACCACTGATCAGAACCTCTGTGGGTAGAGCCCAGACACTGGTGGGCTTTTCATTTAAGGTACAGTGGACATTACAGGGGTGTACACACATCCTCAGGGCACCACTGAGGGACAGACACAGACTGCACCAGTGTGACCTACTCCCATCCAGCCCAGACCACAAACATAGCCTGTGCTCCTACCCCAAACATAGCTGTTCTGTTTTCAATCACAAATAGGTTTTGGCTGTTCCAGAATGTTATTAATAGACTTAATAATAGTGTTTTTTAAAGGCTTCTTAAGTAGTTCTAATGCAATAAACACTGATGTTGGATAGCTAAATCTGAGTAGTTTGATAAGACTTTCCTGGAATAGTAGAGGAGGTACTATTGGGGAAGAATTCTGGGCAGTTTCATCAAGCAAGGCTGAGAAGCGTGGATAGCGGTTTTCCTTTCGCACTTTGCTGAAATAGTCACTTTTCCAGGCTCACATCCCCGCCTTTTAATTGCACTTAGAGAAGGAAAGAGAGATTCTAGAAGGCTAGTTGTAAGCAAATTTAAATATGACACAAAATCAGATTTCCATCCTGCATTGTAGCATTTAGTTTGTAAAGTTAAGCCCCTCAGCATGAGCTCCATACACTCAGTCTTCCTAAAATAAGAAATGTTGCCGCACATGGTTACACTAAACCAGCCATTCATTTAAAAATTTTTCAACAGACAAAACCACAGTATGTGGGAGTAGGTGATATCCACAATCTGTGTAGATTCTCTGTAGAAAGAGAGTAGAAGCTGTCATTACACGGACAAGTTAGTACACAAGTTAATCTAAACAGAGTAAATAGGGGTCCTCATACTGCTCCCAAAGTATTTCAATATTTTGTGTTTGTTTCAAAGAAAGAAAAATCTAGTTGGTATGTTTTAACTATACTGATACTAATTCTAATACAAAATTCTAATAATGCATAATCATTGCCATGTAGAAACGTTGGATTGGTGTCTGTACTAAGGCTTTATAAACAAGAGAGGTTAGTTTCAGTTTAACAGAGTTAAGTACTTCATAGGTTTATGTTTAAATTTAGAAAGGATAAAACATCCCTAGACGGCGGTGCCTGTGGCTCAAGGAGTAGGGCGCCGGTCCCACATGCCGTAGGGTGGCGGGTTCAAACCCAGCCCTGGCCAAAAAAACCACACACACACACAAAAAAACATCCCTAGACATACTGTCTTGTGCCAGATGCAGGTTGTGCCAGACGTAGGGAGGCAAGTCATCAGTCCTCAGGCCCCTGCCCCTGCTGTGTGGACCTTCCTCCTCCAAAGAAGAGGCCTGTTTAATTGACAGGAGGGATGGGCACTGCGTTTAGTGACACCTAAAATTATATTTCAGCACTACCTAAAATATTGATTGGATATTTCCTCTGAATAGTATGTTTCCTATTAAAAGAACTATCGTATTGATGGTATTACAAGACTTCTACTGGTATAGATTGCTCTCATGTCTGACAATTGTATAATCTAATGATGTAATTGATATTTAAAATCAGCAGTTTTAATAGTGTACCTAAAATGTTTTAGATTTGGCACGATAGTAGGCCACCTAGCTAGAAGCATTTGTTTTTATTCTTCCCTCTTTCTAAAGGAATATAGATCTAATAAGTGCTAAGAAAAAAGTAGCCACCTCCCACCCTCTTCTACCCTCTGACCTTTTCCCACTGATGGGTGTCGGTGTTGGTAAGGACCTTTGTCCCAAAGCAGTGGTACCTGGTTGGAGGCTTCCTCACGGGCTTCTTTGTATCCTGCATGACATGCAAACAGAGTCTCCTTTTCCACTGTGCTCTGACCTGTGGGAGCATCTGGATGAGAGTTTCCAATTGTCTGTCTGTGTGAGAAGCATTGGGGAATATAGGTAAAAGTGAGAGAGATTTTACGTGTTCTCACCATAAATGATGTGTGTGAGGTGATGTGTATGATTAATTACCTCAATTTAGCTGTTCCACAGTGTATACATATTTCAAAACATCATGTTGTGTGCCATAAGAATATACCATTTTTATCTTGTCAATTGAAAAAAAAATTTTAATTAGAAGAAGAGGAATTACTAAACAGTACAGCTGATGAAACCCACTTACGAACTAGAATTCAATTTTTGCTTGAAGTTCTTGTCTAAGCTATGCCATCAGGTACTGTGCTCATAAACTACTTGAGTTCTTCATTTCTCCATTCATGTGGCGATGTTATTCATTTGAAATTCAGTTAAATCCATTTGTTACAATTTATTTTTAAAAAGAGAGGGGATTCTCAAACTATATCACCGTCCCTTCCCCCAAAGATTATTACAGTTAAACTGTGTATCTCTACCATTGGTGCTCATTCTTGGCAAGTATGGTAACTACCTGAGGAATTAGTAAACACATACGTGAATAAGACCACAGGCCCTTCCTCCCTTCACCACAGGGTGAAGTCCAGCTGTGCAGTGTGAAAGTCCATATCTGATGCACAGGTGGAGTGGGAGACCTACTCTGTGATTGGCGTAGATTAGAGGCTGTGCACGAGTCCTGATGTTGCGTGAGGAGGAAGCTTGGACTGTGTCTGCACATTGCCAGAGAACCAGGCGAGAAGCAGAAGTCAGGAGATTAGCACCGAATACATTAAATTTATGAAATTCAATTAAGTTTCTGGCTAATAAAACGCTTTTTCTCTTTTTAGTCCAATATCTTAATATGTATGTGTACTAGATGCATGTGTACATATGTGTGTGGGATGTGTATATAATCGGTTCACATAAGCCCTAGCTAAAAATTCTCTGCTACATGAGAATTTCTCTTTCCTCTAGCACATTTAGCATATTAAAATGACCTTGAGTTATACCACTGAGCAGAGAGTCATAATCCAGTGACCTAAAAAAGTTAGAGTATCCATTAAAAAGAGCCCAGACTGGGCCAGGCATGGTAACTCAGGCCTGTAACCCCAGCAATTTGAGAGTCAGAGGCCAGAGGATCACTTGAGGCCAGAAGGCAGAGCCCAGCCTGAGCAAGAGTGACCCACTGTGTCAAAAAACAGACAACCAACCAACTAATGGCCAAACCTGCTCACTTCCTCTGTGTCAAGGTCTAATTATAGTTGAGTATCCATTGTCTTGCCTTTCCTTCTAGAAATGACATAAAAGATAGAATCCCCTGTTTTTCCATTGAAGTTAGATTTTCTGAGAAAGAAATTGAAGAACCTAATCAGTTTATAGGCCAGACTGAGAAATTGGAGTTATCATTGAATAGATCCTTAACATAATATAATAGATATCATTTTTCTTATGGATGTGTTAGTGTATATATAACTGTACTATATATAATTATATATAATTGTATATATATTAATATATAATTAATGTTAGTGTATATGTAGCTGTACTATATATAATTAATAATTGAAATAGATTTTTAAAATCACCCTTTTAGCAAAGAATAATGTTACATTGAAATTCACCATTCAATATTGCTAATTTAAGATGTTCCCTGAAGGACTTTAGCCACTGGTATTTTTTATAAAATAAATTATTCTCCATTATGTCTATTTTTTCATCTGAAAATTGGTTGAAGTTTTAAAATACCAAGAAAAGAAAAAATATATAATTCTCTAAAGCATTATATAAAGGACAACATAATATTTCTCAGTTCTCACAATATTATTAAATACTTTTTGTTATGCAAGTATGTTGGAAATAGTCTATCTTCTAATAAAACCCTTACATGCTGTATGTCTGTTACATATATCTTTTACATGAAATAGGCATATGAATGATCAGATTTTATATTATTTTTAAAACTCTTCTTTTCTAACAGAGCATCAAAAAGAAGAATACAAACAAACAGGAGATGGGCACATACTTGAGATTCATCGTCTCCCGCATGAAGGAGAGGGTGAGTCCCGATGAGGCATTTTATGGAATCTCCCCAAACATGCTTGACTCAGGTCTGCTCTTTCACAGCAAGACTGAGGAGTGACAGACATGGCAGAGCACCCCGTCCTGTTTCCTCTCTGCAGTGGGCAGCTCTGTAGCAGGCTCTTACCTTTTTTGTTTCGTCTTTGTTTTTAACACAGGCATTTTTCTAATTGCATTGGATTAGAAACATTTACATTTTAAAATTTCATTTGTAAGAACGAACATTTTCTTTTTTCTTTTATTTTTTTGAGACAGAGTCTCAAGCTATTGCCCTGGGTGGAGTGCCGTGGAGTCATAGCTCACAAGCTCAAGTGATCCTTTAGCCTCAGTTTTTCTATTTTTAGTAGAGACAGGGTCTCACTTTTGCTCAGGCTGGTCTCCAACTTGTCAGCTCAAGCAATCCACCCATCTTGGCCTCCCAGAGTGCTAGGATTATAGACGTGAGCCACCGTGCCTGGCCAGGATGAACATTTTCATTGATGATTACTGTTTAAAATGAAATGGCATTTTCCCAAATAAGTATTCTTTCTACCAAAACCATAAGGAATGCTGCACTAAACTATCTAGTACATATACATTTTTCTGATAAATTTTAAAGTGCTTCCTATAAAGTTTCTCTTTAAAGATAAAAAATATTATGCACTTACCTGTCTCTCTTTAGCCACATTTAAATTGTGTGTCCGACAACCTTGCAGGCTATCGATCTGAATAAAAAGGGGAAGGACAACAAGCACCCCATGTACCGGAGGCTGGTACACTCAGCTGTTGATGTTCCCACCATACAAGAGGTACGTCAGCTCCTTTCATTCCCAGTGAAGCACAGTTTCTTAACTGTCAGGGTAAAGAACCATTTAGTAGCTAATCGAGGTTCTGGTTGCTCTTTGTCTCCTCTCCCTGGGAGTGTGCTCTCCCCACAAGGACAAAGCCTAACTACAGATGGGGCAGCATGGCTTGTGAGTGTCATGTGCTTGCTCTGGAGCACGTCCTTGACAAGGAGGCATCAATTCAGGTTCCATATTTGACAAGGAGGCATCACTACTGTGAGTGTCACATGATTGCTCTGGAGCACTTCAGGTGCCATCTTTGACAATGAGGTGCCATCTTTGAAAGGCTTGGTTTTAAGCAACTGATAGTTTCTTGATATTTGTTGGTTAAAGGAAATGCATTCTAGCCCAGGCAATTTAATGTTTCAGATGTGAAGAACTCGTATCTAGGGTTAGCAGTGTAAGTGGGAATTTTTCTCATACAGAGAAAGTAGAGTATGGGACTCAGCTACAGTTTTAGGAAACAATAAAATGAATAAAATCAAGGTTATGATTAGAGAAGTTACTAAAGTTCTTAATTTCACCTGCTCTAGCTGAAGATTTTTAATGAGTTTATAAATAATTATAAATTACAACAAAATGCAGGACACATAGATGTGTTTCCAGACAGATGTGCCTTATATGTTGAAAATTTAAAATCCGTGGTCTATAACAGTCTATGGGGAGACCACGGAAATGATTTTAAAATCACCTTACAAGTTTCCTGATTCCCTCAATAGCTGAGAAAGATTATGATTGTGTTATTTCAATTTAAAATAAAGGTAAATGAAAACAATTCCCTTAAAGTAGCTAGCAAATTCGAGAACAAAAACAGGTACTTTTAATCTTACTGCCTACCCCCAGATTTCATAGCCCCAGGCATAGCCTTTTCTGCTAAACCCCGAGACCTCTGAAGAGCCCTCACGAGCACCTCCTACCCTGCTCGCACTCTGGTCCCACTGACCCATATGGACCTGGGCTGGCACCCGCTGGGTTAATGGTGTCTTGGCCTTGTGTTTAGCAAGTGCTGTGAGAGGTAGAGAGAGGAAAATTAATGGACATGACTTTCATATTTTCCAGAATTTATAATCACATTAAAATACAAGCCACAATTAAGTGTTTTGAGAGAGCTGTGGGTGTATTGGACTCCAGGTGAGCCCCTAGGGAACACCAGTGCCTATGTTCACCTTAGCCTAGTATCTTGAAATTCAGGGGGAGCTCAGAGCCAAAGCAGGTAAATAACCCAGATCGCTGTGTTTGCCACACAGGAAGCAGGTGGCTCGTCGGGGGGATTCTGGGGAGCCTCCATGGAAGAGATGGCAGCTGAATTGGGTCTCAGGACTGCACCAGGCAGGGTAGAAGGGCAGCTCCATCTTGAGGGTTCTTCGGTGGCCTTAGCATTGCAAGATGTTTTTAAGCCAGTTTCCTACATATAACAGCAGGATAAAAAAAAAAATGCTTCCTTGCTACCCTGGGTAACTTTGCCAACCCCCGTCCCTCAGATTTCTTCTGTTACCCTTCTCTGTGGCAGCCCAAGGCTCAGCTACAGAGATGCAGTAGAGGAGACCCTCCAAATGTTGCTCTGAGGTAAGAGAAACCCTGGCATTGCCTTGGTATAGGGAGGAGCACCTGAGACGTTATTTTAAATTATTCATAAAATCAGCATTTAGCTCTAATTCAGAATTAAAAATATGTCTTAGTGAGTATGATGAACTGTCACAGAGGCTAAGGGTTCTGTATTTAGTCTTGGTCCTGCTGGGTTATGAGGAATGGCAGGGGTGTGGCAAGGGCTTCATCACCTGCACTGATCTGAAGGCTGTGATATGTGGGGCTCAGCAGCACTCGTCACTGCCATGGTGTGCTGTCACACAGTACACTATGACCTGTGCAGCCTGCTTTGGCAGGTTCCCATAGGGCTCGTGTGGCTGCAGGGCTGTGGTCTCTGCGGTCAGCGTGAGGCTGAGCCACATGGGCCACTTGCGGGCTTCTTCTACGCCTGTTCTCTGTTGGTGCCACAGGATGTGGAGGTCCTGGGTCTTCTGGAAAATTCTGTGCACATAATCCAGGCATTATTGCTAGCAACTCTTTTGCTGCTCTGTTCTCTGCAGAAGGTGAACGAAGGGAAGTACCGGAGCTATGAGGAATTCAAGGCCGACGCGCAGCTGCTGCTCCACAACACCGTGATTTTCTACGGAGGTGGGGCCTTGTCTTCTTCTGTGTGCAAGTTTAAAGTTCCTGTTATGCTCCATATTGAGAAATACCTTTTATGAAACATTACATTAAAAAAATTAATCCCTTAGTGTTCTCAAAGTTTAAATATCAGAGTATTTGGTGGTAAGAGTTATAGCTTATGCAATTGCCTGGCTAAAGGCAAAATTTTAGTATGCTGAATGATGACAATATAATTATTCCTTATGATTTTACATACGTTTGTTTTAGCTGAGAGGCTTTTCATAAGCACTTTTATTAATTATGATTGTTTACCCATTTGTCCTAATCATTCAAAGGTAACATCACTCTGTACCTAGGAAATTAGTGGTTGTGTTGGAGGTAAAATAAAGATGCCTATAGAATTTCATTTTACTGCTTTAATTTTAGTTAAAGTACATACTTTGCACTGGTTACAATGGCTAAATACCTATAATCTCAGCAATTTGGGAGGATAGCTTGAGGCAGAAAGTTTGAGACAAGCCTGGTCATCATAGTGAAACCTTGTCTCTACAAAAAATTTAAAAATAAAATAGGCCAGGCACTCCTAGCACTCTGAGTGGCCAAGACGGTTGGATTGCTGGATGTCAGAAGTTCGAGACCAGCCTGAGCCAGAGAAAGACCCTGTCTCCAAAAACTAGCTGGGTGTTGTGCTAGGCACCTATAGTCCGAGCTATTCAGGAGGCTGAGACAAGAGGATCACTTGAACCCAGGAGGTGGAGGTTGCTGTGAGCTATGATGCCACAGCACTCTACCAAAGGCAACATAGTGGGACTATATCTCAAAAAAAAAAAAATTAAAATTAAATAGATGTGATGGTGCACACCTGTAGTCAGGTACTTGGAAAGCTGAGCAGAAAGATCACGTAAGCTTAGGCGTTTGAGGCTACAGTGACCTGGGATTGCCGCTGGCCTCCAGTCTGGGCAACAGAGCAAGACTGTATCTCAAAAAAAGGAGGAGAGGTGGGGCCTTGGTGTGTGTCACACTTTATGGGGGCAAGGATTGCAAGAGGGACTTTACCTAACAATTGCAATCAGTGTAACCTGGCTTATTGTACCCTCAATGAATCCCCAACAATAAAAAAAAAAGGAGAAAACATATACACATGCACATTACATAAATTTTTGTTTGAAATGACATCTATGCACTTTTGCAAACTGAAAGAGAATAAAATGATATTAGTTTTTATAGTCTTCTATCTCCAGATGACTGCTTATGGGAACGTCTGTTTTTAATTGCAGCAGACAGTGAGCAAGCTGACATTGCAAGGATGCTTTACAAAGACACATGCCACGAGGTACTGTGCATGCCTGAGAATTAAACTATTACTGTAATCCAAATGCATTTATTTCAGGATTCCACCCTTCTTACCTGCATCTTAATTATGCTGTTTCATGTAAATGTCTTTTATTTTCATGTTTGACATACATAGGAAATAATACAAATAGAGACAATAAAATTTCTGGCAAAACTGTTCAAAGAAAAATCCTGGGAGTCAGATTTAGTTACTAAGTAACTTCTATAAGGAAACTTTCGACTACCTTCAGAGCTGTTGTGTTAGATAAGCGTGTGGAAGCGTCACACTCAGCACTCAGTGAATTTTACCCTCTTAACAAAGTTTGTATTTATACAATAAATTAAATGCATTCAAAGAAGTATATTTTTTGATAGGCTTTTTTATTTGAAACACCTATATTTCTGTAAGAATTCTTCAGTTAATACAAAAAGTTTTGTTTCTTGAATTCATTTCAGATGACTTTGATTTTTCATTTGTTCAAAAATGTTCATTGGCCAAATGCTTAGTGGCTCACACCTGTAATCGTAATACTCTCAGAGGCCGAGGCCAGTAGATTTCTTGAGCTCAGGAGTTTGAGACCAGCCTGAGTGAGAGTGAAGCCCTGTCTCTAAAAATAGCTGTGCATTGTGGCAGCACCTGTAGTCCCAGCTACTCGGGAGGCTAAGGCAGGAAGATCGCTTCAGCCCAAGGGTTTCAGGTTGCTGTGAACTATGACACCCCGGCACTCTACCCAGGGAGACAGAGTGAGACTTTGTCCAAAAAAAAAAAAGTGTTCATTGAGTGCCTGCTATGTGCCAGGCAGTGGGTGGGGAGGAATGAAGTGGTGGTCAGGTACTGGCAGCTGTGTTCTGAACAGGGGCTGAGAAAAAAGACAAAATACGTTTCTTTACAAGTTGAAAAGAATGTTGTAAAAGAAAACAAAAGGCTAAGGTGGAGAATGAGGCAAAGTTAGGATTAGGGGCAGGGCCATTGCATATAGCCAGGTGATAAGGGTGGTTCTGAGGATATGCCCCACTGAATGCACAGCAGGGCAGGGCAAAGTCAACCAGACCCAGAGGGGATGGGGCTACTCCAAGTGCTGATGAGACCTGGCAGACGATTCTAACAGAAGGCTAAAGAGTCTTTCAGTATTATTTAGTGAAAAATTTAAAATCTAAGCATAAAAGATTATATATAAGGCACAAAATTTAAGACTATGTACGTGTCAACTTACATGAATATATTTTATTAGTGTATAGTTTAATGTATATGTTTATTTTATGTAGACTAAAATAGTTGCTTTTGTTTTTCAGCTGGATGAACTACAGCTTTGTAAAAATTGCTTCTATTTGTCAAATGCCCGTCCTGACAATTGGTTCTGCTATCCTTGTGTAAGTGAAATTTTGTGGTTTTTAAAAAAATTTTTACCACTTCAAGTGTATAAAGTATTGCTCTGAGAAAATTTATTTCCAGTTTACTTAAATATTTTTCTTTATGTCATAGTATATATAGTCTTAAGGAGCATAAACAACTGAAACAGGAAAAATATTTATCCATTTCTGATTTTAAAATGAGGTATTTAGTAAGACTAAGCATTGGGTCCCTTAATAGATAAAGTGAGTTTTGCTTTTCCTTTCAGTTTTTCACAAGAGGTCTTAGACTTTCTTGATGTCCCTATAGCCACATAATTTCCCCTAAAATGGCATGATTTCAAAAGGGTGCTGGCAGAGACCCTCCAAGAGCTCTGACTTAGCATCTTCAGTGACAGCACCTTCCAAGCTGCCTGTTTTCCAAGACACCACTGTGCATGTCAGTCTTCACGAAAGTGCAGAGCTCTGACCCATGAAGACCCTAAAATTCCCCCATTCCTCACAAATTCCCAGGCAGTGCTGAGGCTGCTGGCCTCAAATGAGGCTTTATGAAGCAAAGTCAGGGTGCCCTTTCGGCAGCGTTCACATGTTCTTGGTGTCAGGGTTGCCTCACCCCAAGTCCTGCCTCTTCTGAGAAATGACATTCATGTCATATGAATACTTTGGTGTTTTTCTTAAAGGTAAAATCAACCAATCCTAGAAACAAAATCTTAAATGTTTACGAGTTTCAAAAGAAAAATTTTTAAAAGAATGGCTTATAGTTGACTAAGCAGCTCCATGTTAATGGTGTGCTTGCATTTCATGCTTTAAAAGTAGTACTTTGTAAATAATATAACAAGGCAAAACATTTTTATTTCCAGATACCCAATCATGAGCTGGTCTGGGCTAAAATGAAAGGTTTTGGGTTCTGGCCAGCCAAAGTCATGCAGAAAGAGGACAATCAAGTTGACGTCCGCTTCTTTGGCCACCACCATCAGAGGTGAGTTGCAGACCGGGGGTCACAGACACCCCCAGGGAGTCAGGGGTGGATCACCACCATCACCAGGGGTGAGTTGCAGACCCAGAGGGTTTGGGGGGGTGGGTCACCAGAACCAGAGGTGAGTTGCAGACTCCAGGGGTCAGATGGGTATATGGCTATGCATCTGAAGTGCTGAGTCTGGTGGCTTCTCTGTCAGAGACAGCGTGAAGTTTATTTTAAATTGAAAAAGCAAAATCAACACAATTATGCAGCCAACAGTGATTTCTACAAATTATATTTCCAGTTATTTTTCAGATAATGTTTCCTAAGCAGGATATTTTTAATAACTGCTACTGTTGGACCTCAGAATCATGTTGGGATTAATAACAGGCAGGGCAGACGGCTTAGAATGTGTCCATTTCTAACACTGTGGTGACTTTACAGTTGCCTCAGCCACCTTCAGGCCCTATTGAAGTCACAGACTAAAATAATCAACTTGGGAGTAGAAGAGAATATTGATCTTGTGAATGAAAGTAAAGACCATTTTATTACTATCAAATTATTTTGAACAGTGAAGTATCTCATGTAAAGAAAGTCTGATGGACCCAGGCCTATAAAATTGTAGCTACTTCCTTTGTAGATTAAGGCCTTAACATTTATTGAATATTAAAAATGAGCAAGTATAAGGTACCGTCTATGGCAATATGCCTGAGTATGGCATACTCAGATGGGTGAGCCAACCCCTCCTACACTCTGAGCAGGTTGTAAATCTTCAGGAGAAAAGTTGACTGCAATTGTATTTACACATGAGGCTGCTTTACTGAGGTTTTTATAAGGTTTGCAAAATTTTGCCTGCCAGACAGAAAAATCATAGATAAGGTTGATCTTAAAGAAGCATAATCTTTTTGCTGCAAGGACCTGGAAGATGAGATTTGCCTGGGCCAGGAAATCAGGGACAGGCAAGAAAGGAGGAGAATGTTTTAGGTTCATTTACCATCAGATCACTGGACCATTTTATCCTGCATAGATTGATAGCATTCACAATTGATAGAGGCAAATTAGGCTATGTCTCTTTGTGGGTGTTTGTTTGCTTTTTTATTTTTTGTAGATAAGAGAACACACCCAGTAATACTTTTTAAAACTGAAATTTGCTTATCTACAATAATGGAGTTGATTAAAAGAATAGAAATATATTATGAACGGTATTGACACTTTAAGAATAGATGTGAATCAATTTTATTATATTTTATTTAAGGAAGAAAAATATACCCAGGTTACAGGTTTGTTCCAGGCGGTCAGTACTGTAATGGGTTCTCTCACAAAAGCAAATGACATTTAAGACATGAAAAGAAACACTTGTATTACATAATGGGTGCTCAGTAAATGTATGCTCTGCACTAACTTGGGCCTGTCCGTGCACTGCAGTGTAACTTTTAACAAAGCTCTCAAACCACATGTGACAGTTAGTTGTTGATGTAAGATTTATGGACAATGTTATGGAAGTTAAAGTTTAGCCATCATTAGCATCAAACAGTATAGCTTATTATGTATTTAAAATGTGGTTTTTCATTATAAAGCACATAACTTGTACGAGCAAATTAGAAGTCTTTATTTCTGGCTGAGGCACAAATGGCCATAATTCTCTAAGAGAGTCCTTAAAAAACAGTGACAGGCCTAATATTTCTGGAATGCCACAATTGTAGGCCAGGAATGAAAACTATGATATCTTATATATTTACAGCAGGAAAAGTCCTTAACAGAAAACTGAAGAGAATATATGTTACGGCACCATATCCCAACTGTGCCATGTGCTCTAGAAAATGTCTGAGCAATTCCTCATATTGCCCCTGTCTAAATAGTACTCATCTTTCAAGAAGCAGCCCAAATAAGCTTTTTTGACCGCTCACAACCAAATGATCAGCCCTCTCCCCAGAATGCCTGCATGACATGCTGCATTGTACATTATACTCCTTCCTGGTTCCTCCTGGCAGCATCCTACATTCCTCACAGGAGGGCAGTGAGTGAAGTGTCACCCCAAGCACTGGGACCTGAGACCTTGAGGAACCCAGCCCCCTGTGGGCAAATGAGACAGTGAAACTCCAGCTCAGATAGGCTCCGTCCACTTTTATTTTCTCTGTGCTGCCTTCCAGATGGTTACTGACTTAAGTCCAGCCAAAAGATGAATACTCAGGAAGATTTTCTTGACATTTTAGCATTCTTCCCAATAGAGTGAAATATAGTTTGTTATTCTCTAGTTTTAGATCTACATAACACATAATTCAGAAGCAATTAAAGTTGTGTTTAATAGCTAAGTACATTGTTGACAAATAAGAAACCCTTTTCTATGTGTTAATTGGGTTTCTGCAATGAATAGGGGCATGATATAAATATAACTTACCATAATATTCTTTTAGATGCTATTTAGTGGTAATATGCAAATAGATGAGTTCTGCTAGGTTTTGGCATTTAACACAGTTAGAGGCAGCATGTTAGAAAGACTCATGAAGAATGCATGTATGAACTATGACAGGTTAAGTTGGTTAAAGAAAATAGTGAACAGTTAGGAGATATTTATGAGTCACTCCAGTTCTGAGAACTTTGCTTTAATGACTTGAAAAACAAACAAAAATCCTCACGTATTTTCTACTTGGTTTAAGCGTTTGTTTATTCAAACTGTAACTAACAGCCTTAGTAGATGAGAGCTGCACCCTGAACACCATCCCTATCACTGTGGATGTTTTAAATGATTTTCCTAGGGCCTGGATTCCTTCTGAAAACATTCAAGATATCACCGTCAACATTCATCGGCTACATGTTAAGCGCAGTATGGGCTGGAAAAAGGCCTGTGATGAACTGGAACTCCATCAGCGTTTCCTTCGTGAAGGAAGATTTTGGAAGTCAAAGAATGAGGACCGAGGTGAGGAGGAAGCAGAATCCAGCATCTCCTCTACGAGTAATGAGCAGGTAAGTGTGGCTCAGCACGCAAGTGCCTGTTGCTGTCATTTTTGAATGTGAAAATCTTAGTATATATTCATCACTGTAACAGATTTTTACATTTTTCCTTCTCTTTACATTTGTGAAGTGCATAAACCAAAACCAATTCAAATAAATAAACAGCTGTAACCACCAGTGATGCTGAGTCTACCCTCCCGTGTGAAGACTGCAGGTGCACTGCTCACCTCTGCAGGTGCACCAGCTCTTTCAGGCTTCAGCTACCAGAGCAGTGACTAAGTGCTTCTTCTCTCCACTGGGGGTATTTTCAGCAGAGAAGTATTTCTTAGTATCTGGAATAATTATATATTACTTTTATAATGCCCACAGCTAAAGGTCACTCAAGAACCGAGAGCAAAGAAAGGACGACGTAATCAAAGTGTGGAGCCCAAAAAGGAAGTAAGTTGCCTGCCTTGCAGTGTCCAAGTGGCAAATCCAGCAGGAAGTATTTCCAAAGCACAGTCTCAACAATTACTCCTTGTAGACACTTGTGAAATTCAGTTGCCATCAATAGAATATTAAGTTGATCTAGTTTTCTGACCCTCCTGTCATTTGTTACGCAAGAACAGCACACACAGGCTCGAGGTCTGCGTCTTAATTAAGCAGCCACTGACCTAGGTCTGGCTAAGTGGGAAGAGCTTGTCACTACATTTCCTAGGAACTCTGGTATTTCTTCTTAGCATAACTAAAAACAAAGAATTTATCTGATAGATCAGTTATGCCCACTTTCAAAAGCTGAAGGAGACTTATTAAGCTTAACCTTTTTAAATGATGTGAACTTTGCATGATTTAAAACTGTAAATGTGGGCACATTTCAAATATATATTCAGTAAGAAGTGGATTAGAATCTTAGGAAATTTGTTAATAAATATAGTCCAAAGAAGCTGATATCATTATAAGTTGATAATGATTTTATATTCTATAGATAATTTTTTTTGTTCAGTCCATGTTAAAAGCAATTAACATACGATTATCTATGAAATTCTGTTTAGAATTATTGTAGATGTTAATGGCATATTTTCTTCATTCATTAGCTGTTTTGGGGTAGGATTTATTTAATTATGGCAAAAATATATATAAAAAAATCTATCATCTTAATTACATCTTTTTTTTTTTTATTGTTGGGGATTCATTGATGGTACAATAAGCCAGGTTACATTGATTGCAATTGTTAGGCCCCCACAAAGTGTGACACACACCAAGGCCCCACCCCCTTCCCGCCATCCCTCTTTCTGCTTTTCCTCCTTAATTACATCTTTTTCAACAGCTATATTATTTGGCTATGTATCACTGTACTTTTATCCTAATAGAGTGTTCTTGAACTAGTGAATTATATTATTGCTTCATATGCATCTGCAAATTTTTCTTACCCTTTAGGAACCAGAGCCGGAAACTGAAGCAGTGAGTTCCAGCCAGGAAGTCCCCACAATGCCTCAGCCAATCGAGAAGGTCTCAGTGTCCACTCAGACCCGGAAGCTAAGTGCCTCTTCCCCACGGATGCTGCACCGTAGCACCCAGACTGCGAGCGATGGCGTGTGCCAGAGCCTGTGCCACGACAAGTACACCAAGATCTTCAATGACTTCAAAGACCGGATGAAATCTGACCACAAGCGGGAGACGGAGCGCGTTGTACGAGAAGCTCTAGAAAAGGTAAAGCTGGTCCCTGCAGCAGGGCCACTCTGCACCCTGGGCCTCCTGAGCAAGTTGGCTCCTTTCACTTCCACTCCAAACTGCTAGCAGATTTTTTACACCAGGAATATAGCCGGGTGCAGTGGCTCATGCCCGTAATCCTAGCCTTCTGGGAGGCTGAGGCAGGTGGATTGCCTGAGCTCAAAGAGACCAGCCTGAGCGAGACCCCATTTTTAAAGAACAAAATAGCCAGGTGCTGTGGCAGGTGCCTGTAGTACCAGGTACTCAGGAGGCTGAGACAAGAGAATCGGTTGAGCCCAAGAGGTGAGGTTGTTGTGAGCTGTGACACTACAGCACTCTACCAAGGGTGACAAAATGAAACTGTCCCCCACCCCCCCCAAAAAAAGAAAGCAGGAATATAATAAAACTTATATCTCACATAACATTTCTAGCAATAATGATACCTTTCTTACCTAATTTTTTATGCATCACTTACATAGAAACTGCGTATTGAGTTTTTATTTAGGTACAGATGGTCTAATGCCCCATGGGCTAATGTTTCTCGTTTCAGCTGCGTTCTGAAATGGAAGAAGAAAAAAGACAAGCTGTAAATAAAGCTGTAGCCAACATGCAGGGTGAGATGGACAGGAAATGTAAGCAAGTAAAGGAAAAGTGTAAAGAAGAATTTGTAGAAGAAATCAAGAAGCTGGCGACGCAGCACAAACAGCTAATTTCCCAGACCAAGAAGAAGCAGTGGGTAAATATTGGTATTTCTTTAGAACTTTGTTTCTGAGACGGCATCATAGGTGTGATGGAAATCAGTTCATAAGGAACAGGTGGCATGCAAAAATTATTCCTGAAATAAGATCAACCGTGAGGTTGTCAGCTTTAATTTTAAAAATTTTATTAAAAGCTCTAAAATGGGCCAGTTGTGATGGCTTACACCTATAATCCCAGCACTCTGGGAAGCATAGGTGGGTGGATCCCTTGAGCTCAGGAGTTTGAGACCAGCCTGAGCAAGAGAGAGACCCCATCTCTACTAAAAATAGAAAAATTATGGGCGGCGCCTGTGGCTCAAGGAGTAGGGCGCCGGTCCCATATGCCGGAGGTGGTGGGTTCAAACCCAGCCCTGGCCAAAAAAAAAAAAAAACACACAAAAAAAAAAATAGAAAGAAAAATTAGCCAGTCATTGTGAGGGCACCTGTAGTCTCAACTACTTAGGAGACTAAGTAGATGGGAGGATCTCTTGAGCCCAAGAGTCTTAGGTTACTGTGCGCTAAGACACCCTGGCACTCTATCCAGGGCGATAGACTGAGACTCTGTCTCAGAAAATAAATGAATGAATGAATGCCTAGAAATCTCTCAATGCTAGACCCCTCATTATGAGCTACTGCTAAGGGTTATTTTGTTATATGGAGATTGTAATACTTTAGTGCATAGTATATTTAGCACAGATAAGTTAGATACTTTTCCATCTGTGCATGTATTACTCTTGGGTAAACTGGCGGCTCGCCCTGAGGTTTACCTGGTGGTTTCTGATAGATGATATCCAAAGTGTAGACTTTTAAGTATCACAATAACAAAGTAAAGGTTCTGAGACTTCCCTGAACATGACAGTTACACAGCAGAGTATGTGAAGGACCTTAGTCACTCTTACTTTATAAGTGGTGATACTGGTCTCCACATACTCCCTTACCCTGACTGCAGCTGTCATTTGTCACTGTTCCAGTGGCAGCTGCTCATGAGGCAGCTGCTCCTGCACGAACAGGCCACGTCCTCTCTGTTCACTGCTGGGGAAGGAAGCTTTACTCCCAAAAGCTCATAATGTGGTTTCAATTTTAATAAATTACTATAGAAAGTTTTGTGAAAAATTACATTAATTCTTCTTATCAAACCTATATTATGTAAACACAAAGAAAACTCTTTATGAAAGAAGTATTTTTAGGGCGGCACCTGTGGCTCAGTGAGTAGGGCGCCGGCCCCATATGCCGAGGGTGGCGGGTTCAAACCCAGCCCCGGCCAAACTGCAACAAAAAAATAGCCGGGTGTTGTGACGGGCGCCTGTAGTCCCAGCTACTCGGGAGGCTGCGGCAAGAGAATCGCGTAAGCCCAAGAGTTAGAGGTTGCTGTGAGCCATGTGACAACACGGCACTCTACCCAAGGGCGGTACAGTGAGACTCTGTCTCTACAAAAAAAAAAAAGAAAAGAAAGAAGTATTTTTAAATGTGTGATAAAGATTTGGTAAAAATGGCTGGGCCTGGTGGCTCATGCATGTAATCCTAGCACTCTCGGATGCTAAGGTGGGGGGTTTGCCTGAGCTCATGAGTTGGAGACTATTCTGAGCCACAGTGAAATAGCCAGGCGTTGTGCTGAGCACCTATAGTCCCAGCTACTTGGGAGGCTAAGGCAAGAGAATCACTTAAGCCCAAGAGTTTGAGGTTGCTTGTGAGCTATTACACCACAGCACTCTACCGAGGGTAACAAAATGAGACTCTGTCTCAAAAATAATAATAAGATTTGGCAAGAAAAGGAAAGGAAAACTTATTAATTTTGAAGGACACATGAAGACAACTTGGTAAGAAAAACTGATCAACTCGGTGCCTGTAGCTCAAGAGGCCAGGGTACCAGCCACATACACCAAAGCTGGCGGGTTTGAATCCTGCCCAGGCCTGCCAAACAATAATGACAGCCACAGCCAAAAAATAACCAGGTGTTGTGGTGGGTGCCAGTAGTCCCAGCTACTTGGGAGGCTGAAGGCAAGAGAATCACTTAAGCCCAGGAGTTGGAGGTTGCTCTGAGCTGTGATGCCAGGGCACTCTAACCAGGGCGACAGCTTGAGGCTCTGTCTCAAAATAAAAAAAAAAAATAGAAAAGAAAAACTGATAATAGAATAAATATCACTAGATGAGAATTAAGAGGTGCTCAAGATAACAGAAGCAGAATGTCCAAAGCCCGTGTGTGTAACGATTCTAGTATCATGCAGAGAGTAGAAAACGAGAGGGGTCATCAGAGTTACAAGAGGCAAGCATGTGCGTTTACTTACAGAGTCAGGGAATGCGAAGAAGAGGTTACTTACAATAATTACAGTACTGCTTTTTTTTTTTTTTTATCACTTAACCACTTATGAAATAGCTAAAGTTGGTAGTTTATATCCTTTTTTTCTTAGATAAGGAATTTGAGGCTTATGAGATTAAATAGAATGATTAAAAATTTAGTTGGCACCCAGGCTGGTGGGTTTGAACCTGGCCCACGCCAGCTAAACAACGACAACTGCAAAAAAAAAAAAAAAAATAGCTGGGTATTGTGGCAGGGACCTGTAGTCCCAGCTACTTGGGTGCCTGAGGCAAGAGGATCGCTTAAGCCCAAGAGTTTGAGGTTGTTGTGAGCTGTGACGTCACAGCACTCTACCGAGGGCGACATAGACTCTATCTTAATAAAAACTGAGTTGTCAGCGCTAGGACTCTAGTCTTTAACCTTTTCTGCTCATCCCAGTGTGTCTGGAAGATTGGTCAAGGGCTGGGCACTCCTGGTGTTGTGAGTGTGGAGCAGAGCTGTAGGGCAGGTGCCAGTTCCCAGAAGTGCACATCAGGGTGAAACACGGTCCTGAAAGTCACAGAGTCTATATTCACAGAGTGTGGGAGAACAGAAGTAGGCCCTCTGGGAGACAAGAGGGTGAAGGGGGCTGTTTAAAGTGTTACTCAAGGATGAGGAAGCTAAAAAGTTAAATAAACTTGGTCCCAGCCTCACTGTGGCTATGTGTCTATGATACTATCTTGTTTTACCAACTCATCTTGGAACTTTAGCTTTAGTCACTGTTTTCTTCTATGTCCAAACAGTCCAGTCTTGGAGGAGATGACACACCACCATGTGTAGGAGCACTGCAGGCCCCCACCTGCTTATAGCACCTTCTCCTCCAAACTTGTGACAATCAAAAATATCTCTAAATGGACTAGGTGTAAGTGGCTCACACCTGTAATCCCAGCACTCTGGGAGGCCGAGGCAGGAGGATCACTTGAGATCTGGAGTTCAAGACCAGCCTGAATAAGAGTGAGACCTCATCTCTACTAAAAATAGAAAAATTAACTGGGTATCCTGGCAGGTGCCTGTAGTCCCTGCTACTCAGAAGGCTGAGGTAGGAGGATCATTTGAGCTCAGGAGTTTAAGGTTGCTGTGAGCTATGATGCCACATCACTCTACCCAGGGTGACAAAGTGAGACTGTCTCAAAAAAAAAAAAAAAAAAAAAGTCTGGGCCCAGGCATGGTGTTTTATACTTCAGAAGGCAGGAGGATTCCATAAGGCCAGGAGTTCAAGACCAGATTGGTCAACATAGTGAGACCCCCCATCTCTACCCAAAAATACAAAAATTAGCCACACATGGTAGCAACACGTGTAGTTCAAACTACTTGGGAGTCTGAGGCAGGAGGATCATGTGCTCAGGAGTTGGAGGCTGCTGTGAGCTGTGATGATGTTTCAGTACTCCAGCCCTGGCAACAGAGGGAGAACCTATGTCAAAAACAAATCCCCAGACAGTGCCAAATAAAGTGAAGGCTGAGACTTGACACCTAGATGTAAGGCCATGTGTGACCTTGGAACCAGCACACTCAGTGGTGTAGAGTAGGGAGCAAGGCTGCAGCAAAGATTAGAAAGAACCAGGAGTTCTTCAGGGAGTTTGTAAGGGGAGTGGAGAAACTGATGTAGCTGGAAAGGGATGTGAGGTCAAGAACTTTTCATGAAAAAAGAATCACTGTTTCTATTGAAGAGCATAGCCTATATGCATAGAAAAGCAGATGTGCAGTCAGGCCAGCTGTATGCTGCCAGCCAGACACCTGTCCTCTCCTTCCAGGGGTGGGCAATGTGTGGAATCCTGAGGTTCTGGTGACACTGGGGGTTGGGCCAGAAAATATCTGGGAGCACAGGGCAGCTCCCAGTCGGTGCCCAGTCCTAATGCCACTCATGGCTTCTGTCCGCAGTGCTACAACTGCGAGGAGGAGGCCATGTACCACTGCTGCTGGAACACGTCCTACTGCTCCATCAAGTGCCAGCAGGAGCACTGGCATGCCGAGCACAAGCGCACCTGCCGGCGCAAGAGATGAGGCCACTGCGCCACCAGCGCTCCACACACAGCGGTTTTTGTTTCAAAGAAGCCAAAATTGTTTAAAATTTGCTTCCCATTTTGCACCAGCCTTTAAACACTTTTCGTGAAGAAATTTTGCACAGTAGTTTAACTCTTTTGTTAATGCTCCTCCGGAGTTTTTCAGGGGGTAAAAGTAACACCAGTGGAGGGTATTATTTTAAATAAATTTTAATTGAGAATTTGTTGCATTTTCAGCAAATTTTAAAACATTTTTAGGTTTTACAGAGATTTTAACCTTTAAACAGACCTTTAAAAACACAACAGGTGTGAATACAAGTGAGTTTAACAGAGAAACATTTAGAGTAGATCTGAATGTAAGAACTATAGAACTGTTTCAGAAATAAAACATACTACCTTAATGTGACATTTATTTCTTAACCTTGTTGAGCTGGTTTTGTTCAGCTTAATTTACTGTTCAAAGGCATTATCTGTTGGTTATGCCAGTGGGTATATGATTGAATTTAGGGAACAGGGTTGACACAGCAGGGCTAGTCCTGCATATTTTTTCTTAAATATTTCCCAATTGTGTTTTTCATTATTTCTTTTCAATATATAACTTTTATAACAAATTATTAGCTTTGATCTTGTAGTTTAAAATTGCAGGGAACTGGGGTAATCTTTTACTGAGCTGGATCTTAGAGAAAATGAATATTTAAATTTTAAAGTTTGCACATTTCATCTTTGTCCTAACATGAGTGCTTGTAAACAAAACAACAAAAATAAAAAGCCAAAAACTACCTTTATCCATACATGAAATTATAGATGAGGCATACAAATTTCTTTATGCTTCCCTTCCCTCCTCAAATATCATCTAACTGCCTATTACCTGGTGTCACCTCGTGAATCGTAAGTTAATACTAAGAGAAAAGAAAGCACTTAAGTTTCACAGAAGCCGTTATGTTTGTAGTAATGGATCATTGCCTACTAATGAACTCCATCACTGTACACAGAATGAAGAATAATGCATGTTAATTTTCTTGTATTAAAGATGCCGTGATTTGTAAAAAGTCTGTATTTTGCGGAATGTCTGGATTAAGAAGCATTACCAATAGGAATGGATCGATAGTTGAATGATGATTTTTTTTATACATAGAGATATAAAATACAACCAGGAAAACTTAAATTACTTTTCTTTAAAAATATCTCACGATTTTTGTTTTTTTTAAAGACTGACCTTAGACCAAGTTAAATTCCCATTTATCATTTAGTTATTTTTTGAGGTTAGAGAAATAATTTGTAAATATTTATTTAGACCTTTGATATTTATTAAAGCAATTACTCACAGTGGAAGTGAAAGAATCAGGAGAAAAGCCTTTGAAAAAGTTTTCTCCAGGTTTGTCAGGGTCACTCTGAAGATAAAAATGTAACTAAGTCTTCTGTGAAATATCCATCCAATCTTGATGCTGTTGCAGATGGTGGTGACACAAGCTAATTGACAAACTACTGCCAAATGGTGCACAATATTTCGTAAGATGTACCCAGGAGCCCGTTTCATACCTCATGTCTGAACTGCCCAGTAACCAGCATCACTGCTCCCCCGTTGCTGTTCTGCGGCTGTGGTGCCGCGGTGCTCGGCGCTGAGGGAGGTGTCAGATCCACAAACACATAGCCTTTCATTGTTTTTCAAGTTTTAAAACTTCGATCCACCCCTATGAAAGCAAGTTATTGTGGAAATATTTTTGGTGTAAAATCATTCCAGAGTATGTAATACTTAACTGATAGCTGCATGAAAGTGAGATTTGTGTTCCTTTGGCTTTTTTGTCTCGGTTGACACGGTTGCACATTTCCAAGTTAATACAGCGTGAAAACTGTGTGTTTAAAAAAAAAAAAAACAAAATTAAAAAAAGAGATTGTGGCCTGGTTTTGTAAAAGTTTTAGGTAAAACTACAATTGATTGTTTTAGGAATCATTATTAAAAATTTCCTGCAAATCATAAAGCTATATCCAGGTGTTGAGCTTAGCCACTATGCACATTGTACGTACTCATTGTGGCTGTCCAGTTCTATGATGCATTCTGGCATTTTGTAAGCTGCTCTGACTAGCAATATATAGATTCATTTAATGTGTTAACATTGGTTAATAAATGTATTTAAAAAAAAAATCTGTTAATTGTTCATTTAGTCCAGTCCCCTATACCGAACCACTGAACCAGATACAACTGTGGCTAAATCCGTGGTTCTCACCTTCCTAATGCTGTGGCCCTTTAATACAGTTTCTATGGGTCCTGACCCACAGGTTGAAAACCATTGGGCTAAATGTTGTTCATTCATTGGCAACTATCTAAAGTGTCTTAAATATAAAGCATTTACTTAAACATTTAAATTCAGTTTACTTATACCGGTCTCAAAAAGACCATATTTTGTTTTTAAAAGCAGAGGATGATTATTCTGTATTAGTTATTGGAAATCAGCCTGAAAAACTAATGCACTGCTCAGAGTTGAGCAGATTCTCACCTGGAGGCAGCCAAGGTTTGTCCTCTGCTGTCTCACTTATCAGTATGGTGGCATCAATACCAGTCCCAGGTTTCAGTGCTGGTGTCCACAGTGGGCACTCCACCTGGTTCCCATTACTCTTCCCCTGTAGGTGTAAATATTAAAGTTCTAGTTACTGTAGGAATCCAACATTTTCAACGGTAACAGTATCATTCTTTTCATCCTCATCTTGTCTCTGTTTTGCTAGATCCATTTTTCTAATCAAGATTTGCCCTCATTTGTGAGTGAGGTGCCTCTCTCAGTCACCACCTCTGATTCTAGACCTTCGTCATTAGAACTGTGTTCTGTAAGAGCCTCTTCAATTAAAAATGTCCAGACTAACAATGACAAAACCCATGTTTCCACAGGTATCACAAAGTCATTGACTTAAGTGGAAAGAAAGAAGGGTTCTGGCAAGATGGAGCTTGCTTGGGAGGGAAGGGGCAGTGGGGCTTCTGTGAGTGGAGGGTGAGAGTGGAGGCAAAGCCAGATCAGTGATGCAAGCAGCTTTGAAAATAAAAAGCAGATTGCCACTTAACAGTAACCAAGAAACAAAAAACAGAAATAGCATACTCATGTGGAAGCAGTCTTTGCAACCCGCATAGTAAAGCAATAGCTTTGGTTTGCATTCTCAAAACAAGGTTAAGTGTAGACAGATAAATTTAGAAAGATTTCATAATTTGCCCAAACTTACCCAACTGGTGAGTGGCAGAGCCAGGTCTCAGATGGCAAAGCCCATTTTCTTTTTTTTTTTTTTGCAGTTTTTGGCCAGGGCTGGGTTTGAACCCGCCACCTCTGGCATATGGGGCCAGCGCCCTACCCTTTGAGCCACAGGTGCCACCGAAAGCCCATTTTCTTAACCCTTGTGCTAGGCTGAATGTATAGGCAGAAAATTATTCAATGAACATTTGACATTGTCAACATCATCAAATTCACACAGCTGGACTCACACGCCTCACCTCCCCCGCCACTGTTCTTCCCTCGCCAGCTCATCCTGCACCAGTCTCAACTTCGGGCCCATCAGTCCTGTTCACCCTTAGTTCTCGAGCTTCTGGTATCAGGATCTCCTAGAGAGTTTGTTAAAAGGAGGGCTGGTCCCACCCCTAGCATGTACATTGCTACCAAGTTCCTAGTGTTGCTGATGGGGACTTCCTAGGAGAAAACCACTTCACTAACATCACGGAAAAAGCAATGGATCCTTTCCTGTAAAATGCACATACATGCACACCATACTGCACAGAATTCTATACTCCCGAAGGCCCACGATCATCTGGCCCCTGACCTAGCAGGTTGGGTGAAGCAAAAATATGGGCAGGAGGCTGTGGAGGCCTGTCCTCAATCTGGGTCTCAGCCCCAAGCTTCCATGTGCTCCCAAGTCATGTGAGGCCCTTAATAAAATGTAGGCTGTGAGACGGTGGGTCTGGGGTGCTGGGGACCCTGCCAGGTGTCCATGACCCATGGTGACACCCATGCTGTCAGCCATGAGAGAGAGACAAAGTCTTAAAGGTGAGTATGCTCACAAAGGCTCAAGAGCCACTGAAGGGAAAGGATGAACCCTGTGAAGCAAAGCTATTAAAATAAAAATACATGAAGCATACATGTAACTTTACATTTTCTAATAGTCATATTAAAAATGCAAAATTAATGTTAATACATCTTAACACATCTAAAATGTCACTGAAGTGTGTCATTAAACATTAAGAGATAGTTTATATTCTTGTTTTATGCTAAGTCTTCAAAATTGGGTATTTTATATTTTCAGTCTCTGTCCAGGCTGGCCACACTCAGATGTGGCCAGTGGCTGCCAATGCTGGACAGAGGGACCCTGTCAGCACCTTACTGGGAGTAGATGGGAGCTATCCCACAGCAGATATCAGAAAGCTGAAAAAGGCTGGGCCTGGTAGCTCATGCCTATAATCCTAGCACCCTGGGAGGCAGATGTGGGTGGATTGCCTGAGCTCACAGGTTCAAGACCAGGCTGAGCAAGAGTGAGACCTCATCTCTAAAAATAGCTGGGCATTGTGCCAGGCACCTATAGTCCCAGCTACTCAGGAGGCTGAAGCAAGAGAGTTGCTTAAGAGTCTGAGGTTGCTGTGAGCTGTGACTCCATAGCACTCTACCATAGGCAAAAAAGTGAAACTCAGAAAAAAAAAAAAAGCTGAAATAAAGGTCACTTCTTCCCTTTCCTGAGTGTAGGTACTTGATCTGTTTCAGTCTCAGATTTGAGACTTACAAATCATCACGTCAGCAAGTTCCAAACTGGCATTTCATGCTGCAGCAGAGAGTCCCCTTGGGGCTCCACACTGGCCAACTTGTACCTCACACTGCGGAGAAGATGAGCCCAGAGCTGCCCCATGCTGGAGAAGTGTTGACCTTTCCTCTTTTGCAATCAGGCAGCTTCATGAACGCTGAACAGCAAGAAACAGTCTCTGCCCTCCAGGAACAAGGCAAAGAAGAATACTGGAAACCATAGAATGCTAAGGAAATTCAGAAGACACAGAGAAAGCAAAAAGTTAGCAGGAAAAGTACTGGGAAGCCAATTAAGAAGGGCGAGCTGGAGAAAGTACAGAGAAGCCACGCAGGCTCTAGACAGCTGCTTTTCCTCCTTCTGTTTCTACAGCAAACACCTTTGGGGGGGGTCACAAAGGAAAATAAAGGGTTCAGTGAGCAAGGAGTGCGATGCTGAGGGTTACAGGCAAGGCCTGAGATGCCCAAGGGTTGCCGGGGCACAGGAGGGTCTGGCCTGAGAGGGGTTGCCGGGGCACAGGAGGGTCTGGCCTGAGATGCCCAAGGGTTGCCGGGGCACAGGAGGGTCTGGCCTGAGAGGGGTTGCCGGGGCACAGGAGGGTCTGGCCTGAGATGCCCAAGGGTTGCCGGGGCACAGGAGGGTCTGGCCTGAGATGCCCAAGGGTTGCCGGGGCACAGGAGGGTCTGGCCTGAGAGGGGTTGCCGGGGCACAGGAGGGTCTGGCCTGAGAGGGGTTGCCGGGGCACAGGAGGGTCTGGCCTGAGAGGGGTTGCCGGGGCACAGGAGGGTCTGGCCTGAGAGGGGTTGCCGGGGCACAGGAGGGTCTGGCCTGAGATGCCCAAGGGTTGCCGGGGCACAGGAGGGTCTGGCCTGAGAGGGGTTGCCGGGGCACAGGAGGGTCTGGCCTGAGGAGGGTTTCCTGGGGCTGTGCCTTTGAGCTACAAGAGCAGCCAGTGAGGTTGTGGGGGTCAGAGAAGGGGCACATGGGGAACATGCTGGAAAAGGAAGAAGAAAGACTGAGGGAAATTATGTTTAGGAGGAAGAGCCTCTTTAGAAGAAGAGCCTGTTTTTATCTAACTAGGGTAAAATTAGGATTTTAAAATGAGCTTCAGTTTTAAAGTTGATATAAAGTTAGAAGTTGCAAGGTGAAGCATGGACAGTGTCTCCGCCAGGGGGGAGGTGTTCATGAAGGCTAAACACCTTGCTCAGAAGCCGTCTCAGAGTGACTCCATCAGTGTCTCCTGTTTCCTCTCAAAGACAGACATAGGCCCCAGGTAAGTGTGCTGTGTGTATGTGTGTCTGCACCATGCCAGCTGTGCTCCCCTGATGTTGCATTAATGTAGGACCAGAAAGCGAGTGACAGTCCACTCTGACTTATCCTGAAGAACATCATGAAAACTAGGAAAGACTGAGCCTTAAACTTAACAGACTGTTTGTATGATTCTGCTGTTTACCTGCTGATGGGAGAACAGAGGGGAGTGGGATTGAGCAGCTTACATGTTGGGATTTGACTCTGCTAAATATTTTGTGATTTATGTTCAGTTTCTTACTATTGCTGATCCTTAAGCAAAAGAGGACATTCTAAACACTTTTATTTGGATTTCACCAATGTTCATAGAAAGCCTTTCAGAATTATCCCCACAACTCAGCCTCCCAGAGACAACAGACCCTCAGCCCTCTGCATCCTGCGCCCTGGGCAGGGACACGGCTCCCATTTTTAGGCCTGAACCCTGTGAGCCATGAAGGGGCACCCTCCACACCCCTGCCCTGTTGAGGGAACGCCCACCTACCCAGACGTTGACACTCCTGCTGTCAGGGATGTCCTCTTACCTGGATCTTACTGGGGGTGCCCTCCTCAACCTGGTCCTGTCTGGGGGAGTCCTTCCCCCTGCAGCCCTTGAGTTGCACCTGTTTTTCTGCATCTCCTGTTCTTGGCTTTCTTGGGCTAGGCTTGAACAGTGAAAACAGATACCTGCAGGCTCAGTAGAGGGCAGTGGGGAGGACAACAGTGATCACAAGAGCCAAGAGTGGGAAAAACCTAAATGTTTATCTGCACTGCCTTAGATAGGAAATGTGGCACATACATAAAATGGAATGTTATTCAGCCTAGAAAATAAAGAAATTCTGAAACGTGACAACATGGAAGAAATCTTGGAGGATGTAGGGAGGCGAAACTTTACCACTCTCCTAGGCCAGGCTTGAGATTAACAGGGAAAAAAGCAAACACAGTCACATAAGCCTTATGGGACACAGGGCTTGAGAAGGAAAGGGAGACTCAAGGAACTGGCAAAGCCCAGATCAGTGGTTCTCTACCTGTGGGAACTGTATTAATGGGCCACGGCATTAGAAAGGTTGAGAACCACTGGCCTAGATGCTTTCAGATGAGGTGGAACAGAAAGCAACAATCTTAGAGTAGAAAAGCAGCTCAGCTGTATAGGAGGCTGAAGGAAGATAGGGACTTTCTAAACAGGTCTATTTGCACGGGATGCTCTCAGCTAGGACTCCCTAGTGAAGAACGTTCTTTCCTCCCACAGAGAGAGGCTATTTCACATGGGAGTTTTAATCTCCTATTTGCAGGAGAAGAAAGGGGAGATTAGAATGCCCTTTTCTTATCTGCTTTTTCTCTTGTGCCTTTAGCTCAAAATATTCCTTATGCCAAAGTGGCATTGTGTGGCCTCCAAGGACATGGTGCCAAGCAGGGTGAGTCAGCACAGAAGGACACACGCTAATTCTACCGGCTTGAGGTGTCTGGAACAGCCAAACACAAAGAATCAGAGAGTAGAGTTGTGGTTGCCAAAGGTTTGGAGAAGAGTGTTGCTAATCTTAGGGGCATAAAGTTTCAATGATGCGAGATAAGCAAGTTCTCAAGACTGACCTAATCTGTCCCTCTAGTTAGCAATGATGTACTGCACACTTTAAGTTGTTAAGTTTAGGTCTCATGTTTAGTGTTTTTTCCATAATAAAATAAAATTCAAAAAACTCCAACCTAAGACAGAAAAGATACAGGAAATGAATGTAAAAACTCTAAAAACAAATCATGCCAAACAAACAAAAATCCCACAGTTAGTATCAATCTTAATAACCAAAGAGTGGGAACAATCCATATCTCTATTAGCTGACAAGTGGATAAATAAAATGTGGTGTAATACAGATGTATACTCACGGGGAATATTACTGTGACTTACAAAGGAAGAAAATTCTGACACACACAACAGCATGATGACTATGGAAAACATTCTGCCAAGTGAAAGAACCCAGTCACCAAAGACAATATATCATCTGATTCCATTTATATGAAATTTCCAGAATAGGGAATCTACAGAAAATGAGATTAGTAGTTACCTATCCATGAAGTCTAAGAGATACAGTCCTGGTGGTTACCTGTCCAAGAACTCCAGGAGACACAGTCCTGGAGACCAGGAGACACAGTCCCCATGGTTACCTGTGAGTTGAGGTCCAGCAGACACAGTCCTGGCGGTTACCTGTCCTGTGAGGCCCAGAAGACACAGTCCCAGTGGTTATCTGTCCCATAAGGCCCAGGCAACACAGTCCTGCTGATTACCTGTCAGGTGCTTACCTGCCTTACCTGCCAGTCAGGACCTTACCTGTTAAGTCCAGGAGACACAGTCCTGGTGGTTACAGGTCCAGGGGACATAGTCTATGACGTTACCTGTGTGGTGAGGTCCAGAAGACACAGTCCTGGTGTTTACCTATCCCGTGAGGCCCAAGAGACACAGTCAGATGCTCATGTGCCCTGTCAGATCCCAGAGACACCGTCTGCAATGTCACCTGTGAATTGAGGTCAGGCTTTCTGGATCATGATTTTCCTCCAGTGAAGCAAAATTAAGGCCCTTTCCTTCCAGTCTATTCTACATTAACCTGCATCAGATGGTCGACTGGACACCCCTGTCACAAGATGTCCACTTGGACCAGGCCCCTTGTGCACCCTTATATTCTTCTTCCCCACTTTCAATCTATACTACTTTCAGGTATTTCTGAGAATGGTCTCACTCATCCCCAGGGGCTCCAGGGCAGAAGCAGTCCTTGGTTCTGCTCAGCTTTGAGGTGGTCAGTGTTCACCCATGTCACGTGCTGAGGCAGGCACCCAGTGAAAGTATGCCTTGCTCCCCCAGCTGCACGGGTCTGTCCCTATCAGGAGTTAGCATAGTCAGGAGCAGGGTGTTTTCCCTCGTCTGTCTCCAGAGCTCTAGCACTGAAGCTCCTGCTCCACTAGCATAGCACAGACAACATTTACCCTTTCTTCTTGCTTTTGGTTTATACTGCTCTACCATTTTACGGGTCACTCTACACCTCCTGAAATAAGGATGGATCTCCTGGGGCTCCACCTGGACATGCACCTGGCCCTGACCCTAGACGTGGTATCTTAGACACTCTGCTGTGGGCAGTGGGAGCGAGGGAAGCTGTATTCTGCCCACTTTGTGGTGTGACCTTCCTGCCTCCTGGGCCTTTCTTTCCCCTGGCAGGCAAAGCCCTGGGAAGAAACAAGCCTGGGAAGAAGCCTTGTCTGAGTAGGTGTCCGCCATGCAGAAGGTATTTGCTGAGATGTCTTTGTAGTTGGTGTAGGTGAAAAGCCAAAGTCTCTGAGGCAGTGACAGAAATCTGCTTTGTTCTAATCAGCCACTCAAATGCTGGCTCTAAATGGGGCTGAGCTGGCCCCAGCATGATAGTCAGCTGCATTCTCACTCTGCCATGGACATCTAAGTCTAGGTTAGTGAGGAAGAGGAGAGACGGAGGGCGACCCAGGGAGTACACCTGGGTTCCTTGGGCAGGCCAGGCCCGCCAGCTACCCAAAGATGTCACCATCACAAATAACAGGCCACGTCAGCATGGGGCTAGTCCAAACCTCTTGATAAGGTATGAGGATGGTCTTGTCATTTTGTTCACAGATTTAAAGGCCAAAACACAGTATGAGGCAGTAGCTGAGAGACTTGAGCCAGATGTGCCAGAGGGAGATAATCACAACATAGGCTGAAGCTCTCATTGGAGATAGAGCCCAGGGATTACAGGGGAGGTTGCAGAAGAGCCCAGCATGACTTTGTGGAATCTGGTAGAAAATAAAATATTTAGGCATCAATACAGATCAGGAATTGTGAGTTCTACCGAGAAAATGTAGTTGGTTGGATTGAGCATCACAGCAAGGAAAGGGTTCCTTCTGCTAAGGAATGTCTACATGGAAGCAGCCTCATTGCTTCTAACTAGCTGCACAGACCATCCCAAGCTCAGCACATAGACATCAGTCGTCACAGACAGAGTGATATGGGACCAGCCAAGCAAAACAATATTGGTAGAGTCCCAAGAACTCAAGCCTTGTTTGAGGGTTGGTGGGTACAGAACACAACAGCACAGATCTGTACTCACACACAGGCACACGCACTATCTGAAGAAGGGCTCCAGGGACAAGCCCCTTGGTCACCTTGTTTACAGCTAGCCTGTCATTCTTAGGGATGCCCTCTGAGAAACTGGGGCGTGCGGAGAAGTGCTCCTCCCTTAAGATACTCCATTCAATTCCATGCACCCAGGCAGGTCTACGCCAGCCACTGTCTCTCACCCACCCTCAGCACTGTCTCCAGGCAGCAAGGGCTGGTCCTGAACACAAACTAGCGGAGGGGGTGAACAGGAAGGTGCTTAGCTATTGCTAGTGCTCTGTGTGCAGATTTGTTTTCATGTGTAGAAAGATTTATCTTTTGTTAACTAGTAGGCTGAAGATCAGTTAACCTGCTCCTGTTTTCCAAAAGACAAAGCCATAAGAATTCTCACATCTTCAACAAAGATAGGGGTTTGGGTTGACAAATGAATAAAGCTGATTTGGGCTACAGTAGTCAACCAGTCCTACACTTCCTGACGCATGCTCTTTGTGACACAGCTGCCAGAAAGACCTGCACACAGGGCTCACGTTGTTAGTCCCGAAGTCACCAATAATCTGTACACTTGCAGCAAATGTGAACAAATATATTTAGATATATTTAAAAGAATTTAAAAAACAATTCACAAAACATTTGTTGCCATAGGAATTATTTTTAGCAATAAATGCCCACATCAAAATTTAAACATTGTTCCAAGTATGATCATCTGTACTAAGTTATGCAACAAATTATGTAAACAGTCAGATACGTTCCCTGCAGGAGTCACTTCCTCCCTGGGATCGAAGCTGTCCCAGACATTTTTCTAGGGGACCAATTAAGAAACTGCTATTTTCAGAGCAACAAAAATAAAAGCTTTTATTTGTTCATTTGAATATAAAACAGGCGTTATCACAGATGTACAAAGCATACTGGTGGTTTAACATACAAGAAGGTTGCTGTCCTTTGCACGTAAAAATTTTGTTTGAAACTGTGATTGGTTGAGTACATGAATTTCTCTAACCAGTCACCACACTCTGAAATAACGCTGCTAACATTCAACTGATAAAAGGGACTGTTTCCCTTGGGTAAAGTGTCAAGCAGGATTAAATATATATAATAAACAAGCACCATGAGGAATCTGCTCCTGTTTGTTAGGTGTGTGTACGTTCATAGTGTACCCTCTTTTTGTGCAAGTTGATTACACAGTTTTGTCTGACTTCAAAAGCACAAGGTCACAAGACAAACATTTTTTACATTCTCATGAATGATTTATCTACAGTACAATTTCTAATACAGAACAATCCTTCTTTATTGCTGAAACTGGTGGTACGCAAGTGTCTCCTCTCCTTTTTCTTGCACAACCAAACTTCAATCCCAGCCCACCAAACCTTTTGAACCTGAACTCTACATTGGAGATGACAGGGTGCAGAAGAGACTTGCTATTAACTGCGTTCACATCTGCACCAAAGCATCACCTCCCTGAATGCAGAGTTGATATGCTAAAGGTTTAAATTGCATTTGAAGTGACATCTGTGTTTTTTTGCTTCCTACGTAAGCGGACCTCAAATATTCCCTGCACGCTGCAATTATGTTCAACAATCAACATCTTACAGGAACCCTTAAGCTTCTTTCCCCCTTAGACAGGTGGGGTGTGTAAGAAATGTCTTCTTCTATGTGTATGGTTTTGCCCCCGAAGGAAGACGACTAGGGGTGTGTGTCTGAAGCATGTAGAGAAACACACAGAGCAATGTAGTCAAACAGTATTTTAAGAATCAAATGATCTGTGGAGGTGGAAGGACACACCATGTATGCAGGCACTAAGAAAATGTGCCACTTTGTTTTTTTTTAAATAATCAGCCTTGGATCTCAGAAGTCAAACAAAACTCTTCTAGCAAAGGGCTAACTGCTGACTGCGTATAGCAAAGGCAGACACTGCCCGCGATGCAATGAAAAAAGAATCCAGACTTTGCCCAGCAGCACCTCAGTCACACGTATCTGGTACCGAGAGCTGCTGAGGGTCACTTTGGGGCAGTTAAAAAATAAACCTCTCTTGGATTGCTGATACCACCCTGCTTGGTTGGCTGCAGAAGGGCAGACTTGTACAGAAGTGCAGAGGGGCTCTGAGAGGTGAGTGAGGCAGCTGGGCAGTGACAGAGCCCAGGGCTGTGCTCACCATGGGAGACAAAGCAAAGCCATTGGGAGGGGGAGGGTTCTTGCTTCAGCTGAGCTCTGTTAGGAGCACCTGGGCCATGCTCCCCCCAGGGAGCCCACAGACCAGGGCTCACGCAGAGTTGACTGAATCTTAAGGGGACAATCACCATTGTGAGCTCTGGACACTCTGTCCACTCCACACTGGCCTTCTGGGGAGAAATCAACACAATTGGGTGTGAATGACCAAAGAACATCACCCTTTTCACACCCAGGACCAAACAAGGTAACACTAAGGAAAGCAACAAAAAAACCATTGTGCAACGAGTTCTTGCAGCTAAGAAAACAGTGCTCTCTGCCCACCCAAGCCCCTCAGTGCGGCCAGCATAGCACATGCTGGCCCCACGGTCACCACTGCCCACAGCGACAAGAAAATAGTGCACGTTCAGCTTTAACTCCTATCACCACCCACAGGTGGCAGCGACTTCAAGGCTGGGCTCCAGTCCTAGCAGAAGCTCCAGACAGGGCTGTGGTGCCTGCGGCTGCAGGTGTATAAGAACAGGGAGGGCACACCATGCATGGGACAAGCTCTGCGTTAAGAGTCCCCTTTCTCATTAGTGAATTTATATTTCATATATATATTTGTTGTGATACTATCCACGCAAGATAATACAACACTTTTTATATTAGCAAACATTACAAGACTTTAATATTCTTGAATGTTTTTCTCTTTTATACTTCTAAAGAGATCAAAATAAATTAAACGTTTTGTACATAATTACATATTGAGGAAGTTAACTTATTTTATCTTTTTAGTTTAGTACAAAGATATTTGCAAGATAGTTGCCGAAATACACCTTATTTATAATTTCTTCTCATTCTATGCTAACTTCAAAGGCCATACATCAGCCTTTGTTTCCCCAGCACATTTCTGACAAAGAAAGCTGCTAAAATCTAATTGGAAGGTGCTATTGGAAGGTTTTCTCGTACCTCAATTAACTTTCCTAGAAGGATGAGACCTAGCAATGGCTTAAATTAGTAACAGATTCATGTCATTAAGATTTCATGACACATTAAAACAGAGAAAACGATTCTTTGTCACACTACATAAATTGTTTAAAAGAACCCATCTGGAGGGCAGGATTTTTTTAATTGCTATTTCGGCTTAACAAAATACCACATTTACGAAGAAAGCACTTATTATCCAATAATTAAAAAAGAAAAGAAATGAAATGAAAGTTTTTGAAATGGGCTTTTCCAACAAACTGAAGGCAGGAATCCAAGTCTTTATGAGCAAGCTTCAAAATTCACATCTCGTCTCCAGGCCGTGGTGACTGTGAGAATCCTCCTCCACACGGAGGCTCCGCTCCTCTGGCGGACGTTGCCCTCGTGTCTGCACATGTCAGGTGACACCCAGAATGCTGTTCACACCCGAAAAGTGCATGGAGGCCTAGCCTACATGTTGTAAGCCACGTAGATTGGGTCTAGCTGGTCGGCCAGGAAGCCGTCCCGCAGGTGCATGCGCTGCTTCTCACCACGTGAGTTGATGGGGATGACACCCACGTCCACCACGACCACCACGCCCACCACCAGGTAGTGCTCCTCCAGCACCACATTGGTCACCAGTGGGACCAGGTCCAGGGCCTCCTGCTCCGACCCGTCCAGCTCCACCACCACCACCAGCAGGTTTGTCCAGGTGAACACGGCACTAAAAGATAAAAGAGACCACCATTACCTGCGAGTCCTGCTCCTAAGTTGGGGTTTCCTTCTGAGAACCTCCACGTGGCTGATGTCACGCCTGCCAAGCAATCCCAGTCCTGTGTGCCCTGTGTCCACAGCCAGAGGATCCCTCTGTCTCCTTTGAGGAGTGTGTGCTCGGTCCTGCCTCTTTCCAGCTGCCTGAAGAACACACCCCCATCGCAGGGTGCAGTAACCATCAGCATCTGGCCCCCAACCCAGCTCCCCATGCTGCCGCTGAGGGCAAGTGGGGTTGGAGGGGTCTGGAGACATGTGGGTGTGGGAGGTATGGCAGGCCTTGCACCCTGTGCTCGTCTCTCTGCCTGGGGGCCGGCTTGGCAGCTCGGTCAGTGTGTCAGTCAGGTATGCCAGCAGGTGGGTGATGTGAGAGGTGCTGGGTGTGGGCTCACTCTCACATGCCTTTGCCTGAAGGACTGGTACACATCTGGGCTGGCCCTTTGTCCCACCTGCAGCAGAGCTGCACGCCTGCTGAGACATGGACACTACTCTGGGTTCTGTGTAAGAAGCTGAGTTTGGGACAACTAACATGGAGAACAGGTAACCTGTGTAGAAGGCAGATCTCCAAGACCATGGCAGATTCACCCACAAGCTGCATCTGTGACTGCTTTGCTGTAGGAAGGCACCAGAATATTGTGTCTGCCAACTGCCGGAAGCAAAGACTCAGGACTTACATTTTAAGCCATTAAACCTTTCAGCGGTTCTCAACCTGTGGGTCGCAACCCACAGGAACTGTATTAAAGGGTTGAGACATTAGGAAGGTTGAGAATCACTGCCTTAGACAGTCTACTTTAGACTGGGGTTTCGGGTCCTGATGCTGCCAGACCTGTGCCCAGGGGCTGCTGGATCACGCACTCAGGCTCCAGGGCCACAGACTTTGCTTGCCCCTAACACAGTGCCACTGCAGTGTGAGGTGGGTGTATTTTGAGAAATTCACTACTATTTTCTCTAAGTCTGAGAGTGACTCAGAAAAAAATGCATATTTTGTTGGTCAATAAATGGTCAATAAATATGTTGAATTAAAAGGGAAAACCGGACGGGGCAGCTCCTGTGGCTCAAGGAGTAGGGCACTGGTCCCATATACCGGAGGTGGTGGGTTCAAACCCAGCCCCGGCCAAAAAACAAAAAAAAAGGGAAAACTGGAGAATGAGTTCAACAGTTCTTTCCTGGGTTTTGCTTTGTGCCAGCAAGGGACATGCCTGCAAGAACTGTTTGCAAGGCGACGTGGTATGAATGCCCAGGTACAGCTCCCCATGATCCTAAAATGCCACTTGGTTTGGCCCATGGGAGCCCATGCTGTGAGTCTGGGATGTCACAGATCATATAACACCAAGGCACTTTGCATGATTTTACTGAAATCTGTGGCGTGTCCTGTGGCGTGTCCAGCTTGGCCTTGTGGGCGGCAGACCCAGGTGGCACTTGGTTTCCTGCCCCCCCGCTCTGTGCCACAGCTTCCCCAGGCTGTGCCCGCCACTCTGCCCTTGAGAATCGCCTGGTGAGACATGCAGAGATCTGGTTGGCCCGGATGTGGCAGCATGGAAACAGTCAAATTTCCCCACTCTGGTGTTGGTGCCTCAGTGCGCCCAGTATGGGGGCTAGTGGAAGGGCACAAGAGAACACAGAGCTGCTGCAACCAGCAGGCCCTAGTGAATCAGGGTCTGTCTGCATGAAAGCCACTCTTCCGCCATGAAGAAGGTGCTGAGCAGGGTGAGTGAGAGTCCCTGGCCAGGTGAGGGACAGACTCAGATCAGTAGCCGTGTGGCCACAGCCCCAGAGGCGCACAGAATGAAGACTGACGCGTGGACCCGAAGTGCCCAGGGATGGGGAGAGGCCCCTCAACACACACCTATAAGCTGGAAGCCAGACAGAAGATGCTCCAGAGAGGTGATAAAAGCCAATTAAGATTATTTTCTTAAAAATACAAAACGGAAGGCTTTAACTGATGTCTACGGCTATACAGATGGAAACTGAGTGAGGCCCTATGCCCAGCTTCCAGGCTGATTACCTTGCTTACATTATTAAAAGCAACATAGGCCAGATGCACTGGCTCACACCAGTTATCCCAGCATTTTGGGAGGATCACTTGAGACCAGGAGTTTGAGACCCATCTCTACAAACAATTAAAAACATAAAAACAGGCAAGCGTTGTGGCAGGTGCCTGTAGTTCCAGCTACTCGAGAGGCTGAGGCAAAAGGATCACTTGAACCTAGGAGTTTGAAGTTGCTCTGAGCTATGATGCCACAGCACTCTACCCAGGGCTCAAAGTGAGTAAAGGAAAAAAAAAAAAAGGTAACATAAAGGCCCTGAACAAGGCTAAGTTCACGAAGCTGACTAACTTAACTCCCAGCACCCTGGCAGGGAGTGCCAGTGAGCTGGCTCACACACTCGGCACTTCATAGCAGATTGAATGGGCCTCAGAAGGACAAAGTCCCTGCCTCTGAGGAGGATGAAACCCAGTCCTCAGTCTGGGCCCCATCCGCCAGACACCTGTCCCACGTGGCTCATCACAGATGCTTTCACTTAAATCAAGCAGTTCTTCCTTCCACCTGGGTCTGGGGAAGCTTGGCCGAAACACTGCTTCTCCTCTGACCTAAAGTTATCCCATGTATCACATCACTTTTCAATAGTTCCCAACTCCTCAGTCCTGAAAGCATTTTCTGAGCCTATCCATGTGTGAACCTGATTTCCGTCCTGTGTCATGCTTTTTATAAATTAAAAAATAACTTGGCTTCCTGGAAAACTTTATCAAGTGTTTTCAGAGTAATAAAAATATATTGTTCTAAAGTGATGTAGGCTACCCTAACCCTGCAGGAAGAGGGCCCCTCATCACCGCACCCCAGAGAGTAGGGGCCATCGCACCCTCATCTGTCTCGTCAGAGCCCCCCAGGATCCTGGCCTGCACACCCTGACTCACCACTCCGTGACGCTCTTGTGGGCTCTGATCACTGAGGTCTCGATGTCGATGGGATGGTACCGCATGCCCCGCAGCTCCATGGCCTCATCCAGGGCCCCCACCACATAGAGGGCATCATGGCGCTCTGTTCAAGGACAGACTGTGTGAGCACTTCCCTGCCACACTGCTCAAGTTGTGTTCTCATTAATAAATAAACCCTATCTGGAGTGGGGGAAACTGGTCTGGGGACAGTGGGCTCCCAACTGTTAGGAAGTGGGTGCCCAGAGGCTTGGGTACACAGCCAGCATGTTCCCACCATGCTGCTCGTTCAGGAGACAACCTCGGACAGCTCGGCTCCGCACACTGTCCAACACGCGACCACACACTTCTTAGCAGTCACCAAGGGGCTGGCTCAGCCCAGCCATCTGCACACATGGGCAGGGCCCCTGGGGCCTCACTGCCAGGTCACTGGGTGCAGCACAGCCTGAGTTACACCCACTCCCCATCACAGGGACTCTTCCCTGTGCACCTGCTAATTCCTTGAGGAAGTGTGAAAAGCAGTTGCTGGTAACATTCATGAAGGAGAATTTCCTTGGCTCATGAAGCCATGAAATTTGTTTTTACCCTTCATGCAAACATCATAATGACAACATGCAGGCAAGCCTACCTTTCCTTAAACATGAGGAAATATGAGCTTAATTTTTATAGGGAAGTAAGGACATCAGGAAATTTGAAAGAAGTGATTGACAAAAAAATACCCATAAAACATATTTTTAAAACTAAGTCATAAAAGATAGAGAATTTACTTGTTGGCTTGCTCATGTGGGAGCTTCTCTCCTCCCACATTGGGGATTCAAAGTCTCCCAGGGGTTGGGAGTGGCTTCCTGGGGGGAACAAACTGCCACAAATTTGCATCTCTAAACTCAGCTCTTCATGGGGACCTAAGATGTGTCAGTCTAGGCAGGTATCAGTGTGTTAGACAGTCAGGTCAGGGCCTCATTGACAGCTACAGACTCTTCTCCCTGGGACTTTGGTCAGGCAGGAGCTCACCAAGAACTTCAGCTACCAGCCTTGTGAATCAGCCAAGTTCTGCCTCTATTTTCAGTGGAAGGAAGAATGTAAGAAAGGGTTCTGGAGCCAGCCAAAGTAAAACATGCAAGCACACTTTCACACCTTGCCCCTGCATTCCTCAGATTGCCTCCTAACTCATGGTTTCCCTTCCCAGACAGACAGGCCCAGCCCTGGAGGCAACAGCAAGAAAGCTCCTGCAGCCACCGGCCAGTTTCTGCCTCTGCTGGACTGGAGGGAGGGCACTGTGCTGGGGAGATGCTGACACCTGGCTTTCTGGGCTCCTCCCTGGTTCAAATTTGCTCTGTGTCTCAGGCAAGTACAGGACATGTGGGGCTCAAACTGGCTTAGGGGACACACTAGCATTTTGCTGTCCTCTCTTTCCCACTCAGCTGTTTTTGAGTGGCTTGAAGCCAGCACATACATCCTCAAGCTTTGACCACCCCTGTCCTCAGAAACCCTGACCTGGGGGAGGGGGGAAGCCTTGAGGGGCAGCCTGGGCTCTCACCTCCATTTGCATCTGTGAGCTCAGTTCTCCGCAGGAACCCTAAATAGCCTGTCCGTGCCCAGACGGTCTGAGTGTCTCCAAAACTCAATCTTGAGTTGAAGTGATCCGACTGCAAGGATTCATCTCCATAAATGGTGAAGTAGCCGCTGGCATTGTGGGCACTGTGAACCCAGATCTGTGAACGGAGGGAAAGGTCACGAGAGTGAGTGAACTCGAGACCACCTCCAGGATGTAAGGTGTTTTTAAAATTCAAAAAAATTATAGGCCAGATGCAGTGGCTCACGCCTGTAATCCCAGCACTCTGGGGGGCTGAGGCAGGTGGATCACTGGAGCTCAGGAGTTCGAGACCTGCCAGACCAAGAATGAGACCCTGTCTCTACTAAAAATAGAAAAAATAAGCCAGGTGTTGTGGCAGGCACCTGTAGTGGCAGCTACTCGGGAGGCTGAGACAAGAGAATTGCTTGAGCCCAAGAGTTTGAGGTTGCTGTGAGCTGTGACGCCACAGCATTCTACCGAGGGCAACACAGTGAGACTCTGTCTCAAAAAATAATAAAATAAACATACTAATGAACAAAATTATACAACTTTCCTTCTACTTCTCAAAATACAGTGATTATTTCTAAGCAATCAGGAAAAGTTTTAAAAAGCTCTAAGGTTCTCTTTTCCCTGGTTAACATACATCTGGAAACATACTGCAATAAAACACAGAAGAAAATCTAAAGGGAAAAGGCATATAACATCAAAAACTAGGAGACAAACAAATGAAAAAGACAACAGAATGTTATCAAGCCTTAAAAAAGAAGGAAATCCTGTCACTTATGACATCGTGGATGGAACAAGCCGGGTACAGAAAGATGACCCTGCTGATGCACTCAGGTGCTCTGAACAGCTGAGCCCCTCACAGCAGGGCAGAGAGTGGGGACTGCCTGGGGCTTCAGGGAGAGGCAGGTGATGACATTAAAAGGGTCTAAACCTTCAGTGATGAGGTAAGTTCTGGGAATTTAGCGCATGGCCTGGTGCCTGTGGCCGATAATACTGTATTATTTACTTGAAATTCGATGAGCACAACGGGGAGGTGACGGATACGTTAAGTAACTACATTGCAGTAATCACTTCACGATGGACACATACCTCAAAGCATCACACCATACTCCTTAATTTACATAACTATTTCTCAGTTATACCGCAATAAAGCTGGGGAAAAAAAGATTCAGTCCCAATAAAAAAGTCAACTTGCAAATGTTACCAGTTCTGGCCTCCCTCAGAGGGAGGAGAACTCTGACCTCAGCCCTGGCTGGGTCCCACCCTACTCTCAGGCCCAGCTCGGAGGCTGTGCAGGAGGGCAGCCCTGGGGGACCCTCTTCAGGTGCCCTCAGCAGCAGGCTCTGCATTCCAGTTTCCTGCCTAGGAGTGCATGTGATGAAAACTCTGAAATAAGAGCCACACAGAATTTTATCATTTCTATTCTGACCCCTGCATATGATGAAGAGATTCAAGTAGGTAGCCAAGAAATAGCCCAAGAAGAAGAGGAAGTGGGACGTGAGAACTGGTCAGGACTCACTCGTTAATCACACACGTGCTCACCCGTGTACTATGGAGAAACGTGCCCCTGCACATGCTTGTGCTTGTTTTTGAGGACAGGTCCACTCCTGCACCAGTCCTGTGGCAAATGAGAGGTGACTGGACCCAGTGCACGGCAGGTTGGCCTTAGAGACAGCACAAGAGGGAGAGATGGTCGTGCTGCTGCCAGGGCAGGATACGGGACTCGGGACACCTTCTGCTCTTACGCCCTCTCCTTCTTTAAGAGAAGGACAAGAAAAGAGGGTGTGGGACCCTCAGTCTTGCAGAGTGGGGACACCACCGGGAGCCCAGCAGCACAGGACCTGCCGTGGGCAGCAGCTGAGGGTACAAACAGAGGCCGGACAACATGGAGGTGTTTTTCTCCAGCACATCCAGCAGAGGGGCAAACTGGGAGGGAGGTGAGCAATGACCAGGGCAGGGCTTCACTTTAAACATAGTGAAGCAAAAGTGTGACATTCCACTGTCTGACTTCTGACCTAAAATAAAGACACAACTGCTGCTTTTCTAATCTCTTCACTACTGTTTATTGAGGCTGCCCCCATCCCAGCTGATGAAGGGTGTTTAGTAACCAAGGCAAGCACGTGGAGAGCAGAGCCAAGCTGTCCTAGGGATTAAGGAGATATAGCCCACATGTGCTGTTTTTTTTTTATCTTTCGAAGAGGTTCTATGGTACTTCCTTAAGGAAATCCCATCTTGTACTTCTGAACTTTCGTGAAATCATTTAAGCAATAAAGCTTATCTCACATAATTTCCCAGCCAGGCATGATTGTGTGCTGCCTCTGGATGGTGTATGAACAGTCTGCACGGGTGTCAGAAGGCAAACACGTTTAAGGGAATGACACACCGGGTCTTGGAAGCACCTGTAACTCACCTCTCCAAGGTGTGAGTCTCCCAGTGGTCCTTTTGTTTCCGGGTTGGCAATTATGATCCGGACCCCAGGAAGTATCTATTGGGGAGAGGAGATCTGGTCAGTGGAAATAAAGACAAGTAGATACTACACATAAACAAGCCTTTCTAAACATTGTTTATAAAGGGATTTGGCATTAAATCAAAATTATAATCATAAAATTACATACCATTATAAAATGACAGCACAATTGCCTTATCATTGTAATTGTTACTATAATATCTTGTGTTATAGTGATGCAAAAATTAAGAATTTTTAGTGTTAATCATACGGCAATAAAGCTGGAAAAAATCTGAAAAATCATTAAAAAAATGTTTTGAACAAAAACATCATGAAGGAAATAACATTTAATATAGCCTAATACCTGCAAAGTGAAAATTGTTGGTTATTCCAATAAATCTATTTATATTAAATGAATTTATTTAAAGTTTTACATCAACTTAAAAACTATGGCTCATGTAACAGCATGTGGGCCGAGTGGAGGCTGATGCTCACAGTGACCGCTGAACTAAGGTAGTCACGTGAAATTTCCAGGTGAGTGTGGACTCAGATATAACACAAAATGCATTTGGCAAATGGCTTAGTAGAAAGCTGCTTTTGCTGTGGCCAGAAGGCAGAGATTCTGTGTTAACACATGCTATTCTGATCTATGTGCAAATTAAAACATCTGAATGCCTTCCATTGTAATGGATGTCAACATTAAACATTTCCTTCTCTTTTGTTTTTGTGAGTTTTCATTATTTATTTATTTATTTTTTGAGATAGAGTCTCACTATGTCACCTTGGGTATAGTGCCATGCCGTCACCGCTCATAGCAACTTCAAATTCTTGGACTTAAGCGATTCTCTTGCCTCAGCCTCCCAAGTAGCTGGAACTACAGGCACTTGCCACAACGCTAGGCTATTTTTTTATGTTTAATTTTTTTTTTTTTTTTCTTTTTGTAGAGACAGAGTCTCACTTTATGGCCCTCGGTAGAGTGCCGTGGCATCACCCAGCTCACAGCAACCTCCAACTCCTGGGCTTAAGCGATTCTCTTGCCTCAGCCTCCCGAGTAGCTGGGACTACAGGCGCCCGCCACAACGCCCAGCTATTTTTTTTGGTTGCAGTTCAGCCGGGGCTGGGTTTGAACCTGCCACCCTCGGTATATGGGGCTGGCGCCTTACCGACTGAGACACAGGCGCCGCCCTATGTTTAATTTTTTTATTTTTGGGTTATAGTTGTCATTGTTGTTTGGCAGGCCTGGGCTGGATTCAAACCCACCAGCTTTGGTGCCAGCGGCTGGTGCCCTAGCTGCTGAGCTACAGGTGCAGAGCCTAAACATTTCCTTCTTTTTTTTTTTTTTGTGGTTTTTTGGCCAGGGCTGGGTTTGAACCCGCCACCTCCGGCATATGGGACCGGCGCCCTACTCCTTGAGCCACAGGCGCCGCCCAACATTTCCTTCTTAATGGGAATTTAGGTTAGGGGTATTTCAAATTTCACTGGTACCCCATGTATAAGGAATCACAAGTTCATTCTGGAAATCTTGAATGCAGTCTTAGCACACCTAACTGTTAAGGTTGAACAAAGCCAAACACCCTATGGTGAAAACAGAATGTTTGGGGTGGCCATGCTGTGCCTCAGGTGTGAAGTGAGACTTTACAACTCTGAGCTGAGGCCTCCCAGACTGTACCAGGCAGGGTGGTGGACAGCATGTCCCTGCTGGGAGAACTGATTCACAGGGCTCTGAACCTGCAGCCACACAGACAAGACCATAAAAGGCCCAGAAGCAATATAAGATGCTTTCAGAATTATGTCACTTGATGACTAGAGGGGGAAAAGGTCTTCATTTAGGCTTAAATAAGTTTCTTGTCCTTTAAAAAAAAAAAAAAAAAATTAATTGGGCTTGGCACTTGTAGCTCCATGGTTAGTGCACCGGCCACATGCTCAGGGCTGGTGGGTTCGAACGGCCTGCTAAACAACAATAACAACAACAACAACAAATAGCTGGGTATTGTGGCGGGCACCTATAGTCCCAGCTACTTGGGAGGCTGGAGGCAAGAGAACAGCTTATATCCAAGAGTTTGAGATGGCTGTAAGCTATGACACCACAGAACTCTACCGAGGGTGACATAGTGAGACTCGGTCTCAAAAAAAAAAAAAAAATTAATTGTAACCACTGTAGCACAAACTCCTTGCTGTCTCATGATAACCATTCTTTTCTACCTCCACAGTACCAGACTCTCTGCTCCTCAACCCACAGACATTCAACCCACAGACATTCATCAACACAATGGCTCCCACACTTCCCCAGTGAATTCTGGTCAATGCTATTTAAGTGTGAGTGAGACAGCTTGGGAACCTCCCTTCCAATCTGTGTGTTTTGTTTCCGTCTCCTTTTTCTGTTTTTCCTCCTGCTAGCTGGAATGTGGAAATGATGGCTAGAGTGGAAACAGCTGCCCCAGGCCCTGTGGCACCCTTGGGAGCCAGACAGGTACCAGGGCCCCTGGAGATGCCTACTTCTCAAATTAAAAAAAAAAAAAAAAAGATCTAACTTTAAAAAACACCCTTATTTTGAGTTTCCGTACTCACAACCAAACCTTTGAGAAAACTTTTTGGAAAAAATATTGTATTAAAAAAATATATTTTTTTGAGACAGAGTCTCAGAATTTTACTATGTCACTCTCAGTAGAGTTTCGTGGTGTCACAGCTCACAGCAACCTCAAACTTTTGGGCTTAAGTGATTTTCTTGCCTCAGCCTCCCAAGTAGCTGGGACTATAGGCGCCCATCATAATGCCCAGCTTTTTATTTATTTATTTTTTTGTTACAGCTGTCATTGTTGTTTAGCAGGCCCAGACGGGGTTTGAACCCACCAACCCCCGTGTATGTGGCTGGCACTACACTGAGCTACAGGTGCCAAAAAATGTATTTCTTAAAATTTCAAAGCCTAGATACTCAGACTAACAGTTATGCAGAAATGAGTTTTTCTTCCTTTAATACTTACTTTTCCTGATTCCATCAGGGGCAAACTATGTGGAGAGCCTCTTTCTACCAAACGTACTCTGCAAACAGAAACAGAAAATATCACTATATGTGTTTTCTGTGCCAGATCTCTCTTGTACTCAGCATGTGGTCAGTCACATGCCTGGAAGGCTGTTAGGGAACATCCACTCTAAGCCTCACCCAGTGACAGGAGAAGCGAGGGCAGAGCCCAGTGGAGTAAACTGCACACTACAGTGCCCCAGAGCAAGGCCTGGGAAGAGTCATGAGGTCACACCTGTGAAATCGCCACAGAGAAGGAAAAGAATGAAGTGTAAATGGGAGGAAGTGTATCTGGGAGGAAGCTGTCAGAGGCCTGTGATTCTGTATGGCCCTGGACACACATAGCTCTGCCCACACTGTGGCAGACACAGGCTGGAAAGGGCCAGGCCCAAGCCATGCACCCATTGGAACCACTGGGGAACTGAGTGTGTCTCAGCAAAGGAGCAGAGGACTGGCCAGCTAAGAGAGCAAAACTTCTTTTCAGAAGACAAACACTTTTTAATTTAAAAATATTTAATGGAAACTTAATACTAAGAACTGCTGAAGATGCTGCCAAGCCAGACCAGAGCTGGTTAACAGCCCTTCCCAGGGGCATCATTTTCATCTTCCCTGGTCTTCACTGCTGATTCTACTTTTCTACCAGGTAGCGAGAGGACTGTGATGCTGTTTGTATAAACTGGCAATTTTTATCTAAGCATAATAAAGTGAAAGAGGAAGTTCCTAAAGACTTGGAGACTGCAGGCCACAGGAGGGGCTACCTCAGACCTGGCCACAGAGAAGGCTGCACTGGGTGTGGGGTGCGGTGAGGCAGGGTGCCCCATGGAAGTCTGAACTGCATGAGGAACCTGTTCCCAGGCAGGGAGCACATGGCCAATGCAGGCGAAGAAAGAGGAGGGTGGAGAGGGAGGCCCAGGAAGAGGAGTGAAAAGGAAGCGCATGACCTGGGGGTCCACAGGAACCATCCTGGCTGCTCACCCCTTGGTGGCCTAAGGACAGCTGTCCCAGGCACGTGGGTCTCCAGAAACCAAGCTGTTTCTGTGAGGTGCTAGCTCCTGCCACCACAGCAGTCTAGGTGGGACACTGTCCAAACAACAACCCTGCATGAACCACGGGGTGGGGAGTAGACACAGAGGACTTTGGAAAGTAGGACCTTTGAGCAGGTCCTCCCCACCGGGCTGCTGCAAACTGAGGGTGGAAGGAGCAAAGACCAGCAACACTTGACCTTCAGCAAAAAGGACATGCAGACACACAGAGGGCATTTGAGTGGCCTCATCAGTTTGAGGAGGCAGAACGTGGTGTAGTGATTTCAGTTCAAATGATAACCACCAACATCTCTGGAATTTGTCTCAAAGGAAAACCCTGATGAAAGCCACCAGGATGTTACACATAATTTAAACTGTTCTAGAATATGCCAACAGACTTAATGACATTAATGCTCAAAAACAAATTACTGGTTATGTTAAAACAGAATCACAAGAAACTAAGATCTTTTAGGACCTAGGTAGCATTATGCTAATTCACGGTGGGTTAGTCAAACTCGCCATTAGAACACAGCTTAGATCTTAGGGCAAACACAAACAGCTCTCCTGGTAGGCACTTGCCCTGCTGTCAAGCAACTCCTGTACCCCCTTTGCTGGGCCAGTAGCTGCCATCTGATTCCAGATCTCGGAGCTAAGAACTGGTGGTACATGGGCTCCAGGAACTGGTGATTTGCCAGATGGAGAGAATGGCAGAGAAACGGGCCAGGCTGGCAGGGGTGAAGTGGGGAGCCTGTTGGGGGGAAGGGGACAGGAAACAGCAAAAGAGATGGGCAGACCCCCTGGCTGTTGCATCCTGCAAAGGCAAGATGACCAGGCCTCTTGGACAAAAGTGAGGGCTAGTTTGGACACGCTAGTTATTTCACTCTGCAGTGGCCTCTATTTTAGAATGTTAGGAACCCCTGCCAGATGCAACTAACATCTTACAGCCACCTGATCTCTGATAAACCAAACAAGAGCACAGAATGGGGAAAAGAGCCCCTATTCAATAAATGGTGCTAGGAAAACTGCATAACCACATGTAAAAGATTGAATGAAACTGGACCTGCACCCTTCACCACTCATAAAAATTGATTCAAGATAAATAAAATAGAAGATTCAAGATGGAACAATAAAATCCTTCAAGAAAGTATGAGGAAAACACTTGCAGATACTGGTCTGGGGAAAGATTTTATGGAGAAGACTTTGGGGCAATTGCAACAACAACAAAAATAAATAAATGGCACTTAATTGAGAAGCTCCTGTACAGCTAAGCAGACAACACAAAGCAAACAGACAACTTTCAGAATGAGAAAAGATATTTGCATATTATGAATCAAAGGCTTGATAACTTGATAGCATCTACAGAGAAATCAAATTAATAAACAAAAAAGTACGAACAATCCCGTATATCACTAGACAAGAGACATGAACAGAACCTTCTCTAAGGAAGATAGACAAATGACTAACAAACATGAAAAAATGCTCATCAGAGAAATGCAAATCAAAACCACCCTGAGATATCACCAGTAAGATTAGCCCACATCACAAAGTCCCAAAGCTGTAGATACTGGCATGGAAGTGGAGAGAGGGGGGACTTTTACACTGTTGGTGGGACTGCAAATTAATATAGCCTCTTTGGAAAGAAGTATGAAGAATCCTTGAAGATCTCAAATTAGATCTCCCCTTTGACCCCACAATCCCACTACTAGACATCTACCCAGAAGAAAAAAAATCCTTTTATCATATGGACATTTGCACTACATTGTTTATTGCAGCTCAATTTACAATCACCAAGATGTGGAAATAACCTAAATACCTATCAACTCAGGAATGGATTAACAAATTGTGGTACACATACACCATGGACTACTATTCAGCCGTAAAAAAGATGGTGACTTCACATCTTTTGTAATATCCTGGATAGAGCCAAAGCACATTCTTCTTAGTAAAGTACCACAAGAATGGAAAAACAATTTTACCCAATGTTACTCAATACTAATATGAAGCCAGATCTGACGCATGCCCACATAGCAGAAAAACTCATTTCAATTCAAATTGGGGGGAGGGGAGGAAGGTGGGGACCTCTCACTGAATGGGCACAGCATGGAGGTATTTGGCACACGTTTTGTGTGTGGGACATAACCACAGAGAGACTCTACCTAAATCAAATATTTTGACCTGGTTATTTATGCCTTCACATTAACCTGAAATAAATTTACTTTTCAAAATAAAGGGAAAAAAAGAAACCCCTGCTAGGTACACCTGTGTTTCTACAGAGCTGACCTCAGAGAGGGTCGCTGAGTCACTAAGACAGGCCCCTTTGGCTCAGTGCCTGTGGTTCAAGCGGCTAAGGTGCCAGCCACTTACACCTGAGCTGGCGAGTTCAAATCCAGCCCGGGCCTGCCAAACAACGAAGGCTACAACCAAAAAATAGCCAGGCGTTGTGGCAGGCACCTGTGGCTTGAGCTACTTGTGGCTTGAGCCAAGCCCAGGAGTTGGAGGTTGCTGTGAGCTGTGATACCACAGCACTCTACCCAGGGTGACACACTGAGGCTCTGTCTCAAAAAAAAAAAAAAAGACAGGCCACTGGGCTCTTGAGTCAGTCCCAGGTGTGCAGCAGGTGTTGCCCCTTCTTCCTGTCTGTGCAGGGTTTGCCCTGGCCTATGCCTAGCTGTTCTGAGGGCAGGAAGTCAACAAGCTAGATCCTCTGGAGAGCCCGAGCCCTCATCTCCCTGCGTCTGTACCCTCAGTCTCAGAGAAGGAAAGAAATGAAACCGAAGCGAAGAACCTTGTCTGAAGAGCAGAAGACAAGGAAGGTACGTTAAGAATTTCTTATCTGGGGGAGGAGGCGGAGCAAGATGGCAGCCGAGTAACAGCTTCCTTGCATCTGGGCACCGTGAGTCCGGGGAGATAGGACTCCAGGCATCTCAGGCTGGTGGGATCTGCCTATCATCACCCCTGAGAGGATACAGGGAGTCAGCGAGAGACTTCTGGACCCCAAGAGGAGGACTAAAACAGTGGAAAACCGGCAAGTGGTCGCGTGTGTTCAATCCATCTAAATCCGCCCGCAACTTCCACAGGCACGAGAACTTAAAGAGCAAGAGGAAGTGAAAGGAAAATTAGGGCAAGGAAACAGATAAAAGAAATCACCCATGAGGAAGAATCAGCAGAAAACTCCAGGCAACATGAAGAACCAGTCCAGAACAACCCCGCCAAGGGACCATGAGGTAGCTACCGCAGAGAATTCCACCTATACAGAAATGTTAGGAATGACAGAAAGGGAATTTAGAATACACATGTTGAAAACAATGAAAGAAATGATGGAAACAATGAAGGAAACTGCTAATAAAGTGGAAAATAACCAAAAGGAAATCCAAAAACAGAATCAAATAAGAGATGAACGATATGAAGAATATAAAAAGGATATAGCAGAGCTGAAGGAAATGAAACAGTCAATTAGGGAACTTAAAGATGCAATGGAAAGTATCAGCAACAGGTTAGACCATGCAGAAGAAAGAATTTCAGAGGTAGAAGACAAAGTTTTTGAGATAACTCAGATAGTAAAAGAGGCAGAAAAGAAGAGAGAGAAAGCAGAACGTTCACTGTCAGAATCATGGGACTTTATGAAGCGTTCCAACATACGAGTTATAGGAATCCCAGAAGGGGAAGAAGAATGCCCCAGAGGAATGGAAGCCATACTAGAGAATATTATAAAAGAAAATTTCCCAAATATCACCAAAGATTCTGACACACTGCTTTCAGAGGGATATCGGACCCCAGGTCGCCTCAACTCTAACCGAGCTTATCCAAGACACATTGTGATGAACCTGTCCAAAGTCAAGACAAAAGAAAAGATTCTGCAAGCTGCCAGGAGTAAGCGCCAGTTGACCTACAGGGGCAAATCCATCAGATTGACCGCAGACTTCTCTAATGAAACTTTCCAAGCAAGAAGACAATGGTCATCTACCTTTAATCTACTTAAACAGAACAATTTCCAGCCCAGAATTCTGTACCCTGCTAAGCTAAGCTTCAAAATTGATGGAGAAATCAAATCATTTACGGATATACAAACATTGAGGAAATTCGCCACAACAAGACCAGCTCTACAGGAAATACTTCAACCTGTTCTGCACACTGACCACCACAATGGATCAGCAGCAAAGTAAGAACTCAGAAATTAAAGGACAGAACCAAACCTCCACACTGATGCAAAAGATAAAACTAAACAATGGACTCTCACAAAATAAGACGAATAGAATACTACCACACTTATCAATTATCTCAATAAATGTTAATGGCTTGAACTCCCCACTGAAGAGACATAGATTGGTTGACTGGATTAAAAAACACAAGCCATCCATTTGCTGTCTGCAAGAAACACACCTGGCTTCAAAAGACAAATTAAAGCTCCGAGTCAAGGGTTGGAAGACAATTTTTCAGGCAAATGGAATTCAGAAGAAAAGAGAAGTTGCAATCTTATTTTCAGATACATGTGGATTTAAAGCAACTAAAGTCAAAAAAGACAAAGATGGTCACTTTATATTGGTCAAGGGAAAACTACAACAAGAAGACATTTCAATTCTAAATATTTATGCACCCAATTTAAATGCTCCCAGATTCTTGAAGCAGACCTTACTCAGTCTGAGCAATATGATATCTGATAATACCATCATAACAGGCGACTTTAACACACCTCTTACAGAGCTGGACAGATCCTCTAAACAGAAATTAAACAAAGATATAAGAGATTTAAATGAGACCCTAGAACAACTATGCTTGATAGACGCATATAGAACACTCCACCCCAAAGATAAAGAATATACATTCTTCTCATCACCCCATGGAACATTCTCCAAAATTGATCATATCCTGGGACACAAAACAAATATCAACAGAATCAAAAGAATTAAAATTTTACCTTGTACCTCTCAGACCATAAGGCACTAAAGGTGGAACTCAACTCTAACAAAAATGCTCGACCCCACCCAAAGGCATGGAAATTAAACAATCTTCTGTTGAATAACAGATGGGTGAAGGAAAAAATAAAACAGGAAATCATTAACTTCCTTGAGCATAACAACAATGAAGACACAAGCTACCAAAACCTGTGGGATACTGCAAAAGCAGTTTTCAGAGGAAAATTCATCGCTTTAGATGCCTACATTCGAAAAACAGAAAGAGAGCACTTCAACAATCTCACAAGAGATCTTATGGAATTGGAAAAAGAAGAACAATCTAAGCCTAAACTCAGTAGAAGAAAAGAAATATCCAAAATCAAATCAGAGATCAATGAAATTGAAAACAAAAGAATCATTCAGAAAATTAATGAAACAAGGAGTTGGTTTTTTGAAAAAATAAATAAAATAGATAAACCATTGGCCAGACTAACGAGGAATAGAAAAGTAAAATCTCTAGTAACCTCAATCAGAAATGATAAAGGGGAAATAACAACTGATCCCACAGAGATACAAGAGATCATCTCTGAATACTACCAGAAACTCTATGCCCAGAAATTTGACAATGTGAAGGAAATGGATCAATATTTGGAATCACACCTTCTCCCTAGACTCAGCCAGGAAGAAATAGAGCTCCTGAACAGACCAATTTCAAGCACTGAGATCAAAGAAACAATAAAAAAGCTTCCAACCAAAAAATGCCAGATGGCTTCACTCCAGAATTCTATCAAACCTTCAAGGAAGAGCTTATTCCTGTACTGCAGAAATTATTCCAAAAAATTGAGGAAGAAGGAATCTTCCCCAACACATTCTATGAAGCAAACATCACCCTGATACCAAAACCAGGAAAAGACCCAAACAAAAAGGAGAATTTCAGACCAATCTCACTCATGAACATAGACGCAAAAATTCTCAACAAAATCCTGGCCAATAGATTACAGCTTATCATCAAAAAAGTCATTCATCATGATCAAGTAGGCTTCATCCCAGGGATGCAAGGCTGGTTTAACATACGCAAGTCTATAAACGTTATCCACCATATTAACAGAGGCAAAAATAAAGATCACATGATCCTCTCAATAGATGCAGAAAAAGCATTTGATAAAACCCAGCATCCTTTTCTAATTAGAACACTGAAGAGTATAGGCATAGGTGGCACATTTCTAAATCTGATTGAAGCTATCTATGACAAACCCATAGCCAATATTTTACTGAATGGAGTAAAACTCAAAGCTTTTCCTCTTAGAACTGGAACCAGACAAGGTTGTCCTCTGTCACCTTTACTATTCAACGTAGTGCTGGAAGTTCTAGCCAATACAATTAGGCAAGACAAGGAAATAAAGGGAATCCAAATGGGAGCAGAGGACGTCAAACTCTCCCTCTTTGCTGACGACATGATCTTATACTTAGAGAACCCCAAAGACTCAACCACAAGACTCCTAGAAGTCATCAAAAAATACAGTAATGTTTCAGGATATAAAATCAATGTCCACAAGTCAGTAGCCTTTGTATACACCAATAACAGTCAAGATGAAAAGCTAATTAAGGACACATAGTCTCAAAGAAAATGAAATACCTAGGAATATACCTAACGAAGGAGGTGAAGGACCTCTATAAAGAAAACTATGAAATCCTCAGAAAGGAAATAGCAGAGGATATTAACAAATGGAGGAACATACCATGCTCATGGATGGGAAGAATCAACATTGTTAAAATGTCTATACTTCCCAAAGCAATCTACCTATTCAATGCTATTCCTATCAAAATACCAACATCGTACTTTCAAGATTTGGAAAAAATGATTCTGCGTTTTGTATGGAACCGGAAAAAACCCCGTATAGCTAAGGCAGTTCTTAGTAACAAAAATAAAGTGGGGGGCATCAGCATACCAGATTTTAGTCTGTACTACAAAGCCATAGTGCTCAAGACAGCATGGTACTGGCACAAAAACAGAGACACAGACACTTGGAATCGAATTGAACACCAAGAAATGAAACTAACATCTTACAACCACCTAATCTTCGATAAACCAAACAAGAACATACCTTGGGGGAAAGACTCCCTATTCAATAAATGGTGTTGGGAGAAGTGGATGTCTACATGTAAAAGACTGAAACTGGACCCACCCCTTTCCCCACTCACAAAAATTGATTCAAGATGGATAAAGGACTTAAACTTAAGGCATGAAACAATAAAAATCCTCCAAGAAAGCATAGGAAAAACACTGGAAGATATTGGCCTGGGGAAAGACTTCATGAAGAAGACTGCCATGGCAATTGCAACAACAACAAAAATAAACAAATGGGACTTCATTAAACTGAAAAGCTTCTGTACAGCTAAGGACACAATAACCAAAGCAAAGAGACAACCTACACAATGGGAAAGGATATTTGCATATTTTCAATCAGACAAAAGCTTGATAACTAGGATCTATAGAGAACTCAAATTAATCCACATGAAAAAAGCCAACAATCCCATATATCAATGGGCAAGAGACATGAATAGAACTTTTCTCTAAAGACGACAGACGAATGGCTAACAAACACATGAAAAAATGTTCATCATCTCTATATATTAGAGAAATGCAAATCAAAACAACCCTGAGATATCATCTAACGCCAGTGAGAATGGCCCACATCACAAAATCTCAAAACCGCAGATGCTGGCGTGGATGTGGAGAGAAGGGAACACTTTTACACTGCTGGTGGGACTGCAAACTAGTACAACCTTTCTGGAAGGAAGTATGGAGAAACCTCAAAGCACTCAAGCTAGACCTCCCATTTGATCCTGCAATCCCATTACTGGGCATCTACCCAGAAGGAAAAAAATCCTTTTATCATAAGACACTTGTACTAGACTGTTTATTGCAGCTCAATTTACAATCGCCAAAATGTGGAAACAGCCTAAATGCCCACCAACCCAGGAATGGATTAACAAGCTGTTATATGTATACCATGGAATACTATTCAGCCATTAAAAAAATGGAGACTTTACATCCTTCGTATTAACCTGGATGGACGTGGAAGACATTATTCTTAGTAAAGCATCACAAGAATGGAGAAGCATGAATCCTATGTACTCAATTTTGATATGAGGACAATTAATGACAATTATGGTTATGGGGGGGAAACAGAAAGAGGGAAGGAGGGAGGTGGGTGGGGCCTTGGTGTGTGTCACACTTTATGGGGGCAAGACATGATTGCAAGAGGGACTTTACCTAACAATTGCAATCAGTGTAACCTGGCTTATTGTACCCTCAATGAATCCCCAACAATAAAAAAAAAAAAAAAGAATTTCGTATCTGGGCTTGGCACCTGTAGCTCAGCGGCTAGGGCGCCAGCCACATACACTGGAGCTGGCAGGTTCAAATCCAGCCCAGGCCTGCCGAACAACAACGACAGCTACAACTAAAAAATAGACGGGCATTGTGGTGGGCACCTGCAGTCCCAGCTACTTGGGGGGCTGAGGCAAGAGAATCACTTAAGCCCAAGAGTTTGAGGTTGCTGTGAGCTGTGATGCCACAGCACTCTACTGAGGGCGACAAAGTGAGACTCTGTCTCCTCCCACAAAAAAAGAAAAAAAAAGAATTTCTTCTCTGGTTAGGATGAGAAAGGTGTGCTTCCCAAGAAAGCAGGTCCAAAGTACTGAAATCACTCAGGGTTGGTCCTGAATGAAAAAGCTAAAGAGCCTATCAGCATATGCCACATAAGAGTTCCTTCCTCTGCATGAAAAATGAAAAATCCATATAGTAAAAACAGTAGAAACATTCCACCCCTTTATATAACAGCAAAAGACATGTAGCTCCCAAAAGAACTGGGGATACGTCTGCAACACACAGCTCCAAGGCTGAGTCCCTCAATATGAAAAACTCACAGACACGACTAAACACAGGTCTTGCTGGCTCTTCCCTCAGGAAGTTCCTGATCATCTTCTCACAATTAGACGATTATAGGCTTCTGGGAGAAAAAGCTGGAAGGTAAGTGCCTCCTCCATAACATCACATCAGAGGTCTTCCTGCTCATCACCTTGGTGTTGACTATGACCACTTGGTGGAGATTGTATTTGAGTCTCTCCTAGCTCTTCCATACTGCCCTCCTCGGGAGACATCCTTTGTGCAGCCCTCTCCAAAGAAGTGGGGGTGCTCCCTCCATGGCTTCTGAGATGAGGGACCATGGGTGTCACAGAGAGTCATGTCACAGGGTAAGCAGCTCAGGGTGGACTGACTAAGCAGGTCTAAGATCAGCAGGGCTAGGGTAACCCAACCCTGATGGGCATTTGGGTTTCTGCTTCTAGACTCTTCATGGCTCTGGACCCATTCCTGTCCTGAGGCTCCCCAGATACCCCTCTCTCCTTCTACATCAATCCTCAGTTGTTGAAATAGTCCATGAGGTCTTAACTAATGAGGGCCAACTTTCCCGTTTTGAGTGGGAATACGATGAGTCGAAAAATAATCTTATATTTGGTATGTTTATCTTAGCATGTTAAAAAATTTCTATTTGAAAAATATGTTCAAGAATACGGAAAACTTGCAAGAATGAAAATAGTACAAAGAATACTTGTCATACCCCTTACTCAGATCCACCTCTTGTCAACATTTTATTCCATTTGCTTTACTGTTTGCACTTTCTCTTTCTCTCTCCATCTCACAGACACACAGACACACATGGTAATTTTTCCTGAACCACTTGAGAGTTAGCTTAGTATCTTATGATCCTTTACTGCTAAGTATTTCAGCGTGTGTTTCCTAAAAACACAGATATTCTGGGTGGCGCCTGTGGCTCGAAGGAGTAGGGCACCAGCCCCATATGCTGGAGGTGGCGGTTTCAAACCCAGCCCCGGCCAAAACAGCAAAAAAAAAAAAAAAAACCAGACATATTCTCTTACATTATCACGGGACAGTTATCAGTTTCAGTAACTTTAACACTGGATCCAATATTTAACATACAATCTCTATTCCAATTCTGTCCACTAATCTGATAATGTCCTTTACAGTACCCTTCTCAAGCACAGGATCCAGCCTAGCATCAACTCTTGCATTTAGTTGTTATTTCCTCAGCTTACATTAATCAAGAATGTTTCCAAAGACATTTTTGTCTTTATGGCACTGATATTTTTAAAGAATACTGCCCATGCTTCCAAAAAAAAAAAAAAATCATTCGAAACCACCTGATGCAAAATAGATTAAAGACCTAAATGTAAGAGCTGAAACTATGAAACTCTCAGAAGGAAACACAGGGAAAAAACTTTATGACACTGGATCTGACAATTATTTCTTGAATATAGCACAAAGTATAGGCAACAAAAGAAAAAGGGAATAGGAACTATATCAAAATTAAAAACTTGGGCACGAAGGACACAATCCACAGAATCAACACAGTGAAATGACAACCACAAAATAATGGGATGAAATATCTGCAAAACACAGATCTGATAAGGGGTTAACATCTACAACATGCAAGCAACCCTTACAAGTCTAATTCTTTAATTTTTTTTTAATACTGTGTCTTGCTTTGTCCCCCAGGCTGGAGTATAGAGGTCCCATCACAGCTCACTGCAACTTCAAACTCCTGGGCTCAAGCCTGTGGTGGTTCGCCCAGCTAATTTCTCCTACTTCTGGTCCAGAGAGAGGGTCTTGCTATGTTGCCCAGACTGGTCTTGAACTCTTGGCCTCCCAAAGTGCTGGGGTTTCAGGAATGAGCCACACTTGGTCTCAACTCAATGTTTTTTTAAAAAACCAATTGAAAAATGGTCAAATGACTTGAATAGACATTTCTCCAAAGAAGTTATACAAATGGCTAATGAGAACATGAAAAGATGGTCAAGGGGGGGGAGAGGAGGGGGAAGGGGGAGGGGGAGAGGGGAGGGGGGAAGAAGGAGGGGGAGAGGGGAGGGGAGGGGAGAGGAGAGGGGAGGTGGGGAGGGGAGAGGTGGGGGGAGAGGAGAGGGAGGGGAGGGGGGAGAGGAGAGAGGGGAGAGGGGGCGGGGAGAGGGAGGGGAGGGGGGAGAGGGAGGGGAGAGGAGAGGGAGGGGAGGCGGGAGAGGGAGGGGAGGGGGGAGAGGGAGGGGAGAGGAGAGGGAGGGAAGGGGGAGAGGAGAGAGGGGGCGGGGAGAGGGGGGAGAGGAGGGGAGAGGGGGAGGGGGTGGGGACAGGGGGGAGAGGAGGGGAGAGGGGAAGGGGGCGGGGGAGAGGGGGGAGAGAAGGGGTGAGGAGGGGAGGGGGTAGGGGAGAGGGGGGAGAGGAGGGGAGGAGGCGGGGGAGCGGGGGAGAGGAGGGGAGGGGGCGGGGGAGCGGGGGAGAGGAGGGGAGGGGGCGGGAGAGAGGAAGAAGAAGGGAGAGAGGAAGAGGAAGGGAAGGAGGGAGGAAGGGACGGGGAGGGGTGTGGGGTGACTGGAGGAAGGAAGGAAGGGAGGAACAAGGGAGGGAGGCAGAACAGGCAGAAGGGAGGGCTGGGGCTGGGGCTGGGGAAGGGTGGCGGGTAGGAAGGGAAGGAGCAGGGGGGCCGTACATAGCCCTAGAACAGTACCGAGCAGAAGCCGTATTTCATCCATTCCCTCCGCACCCACTGTCAGTCCAGCAGGAGCGCCTGCTAGGTCTCTGGCAGAACTGAAAGGCGATCCCCTTGCAGGGTGGGCAGAGATGCGCCGGTACTTTGTGTCCAGCAGGAGTCTGTGTAGCCCGTCTTATCTGTTCAAACTGGATGGAACCCAGCAGAGGGGCGGGGCCAAAGAGAGGAGGGTGGGGCCAAAGAGAGGAGGGGCGGAGCAGAGAGGAGGAGGAGAAGAGAGGCAGGGAGAGAGGGCGGGACAAAAGAGAGGAGGGGGCGGGACAAAGTACAGGCAGGGCGGGGCCTGCACCAAGGCTCTCAGTTCCCTCCTTTATGAGGGGAAAAAAGCTGGGATGCTGAAAGGCTCCTTCACACAGGGCAGAGAGGGAGGAAGCCAGAGAAAGAGAAGTAAAGACAAAACAAAAAACAGAAACACCTGTAAAATGTGGATCCTTGTAAAATCTCAGGGATACTGGCTGGGAATTTCAAAAAGCAAAGAAAGACGGTATCACAGCAAGGAAAGAAGCTGCCCCTTCCATCTCCTGACAGCATTCTTCATGGGGGGCCCAGGAGCCAGGCCGTCCTCCAGAGCCCCCATAAGTGTTCTCCAAAGGAGGCCTCAGTCACCTCCTCATCCGCTCCTTGGTGGCCACTACACACACCCAGCCAGAGAGTGTTTTGAAGAGGTAGAAACCAGAGAAATGGGAAGAATGTATTTTCATCCAGCACCAGAACAGGTAGAAGCCAAACCGAGGACTCTAGCTTGCCTTATAGGGCAAAGGGGAAACTGGAAATTCACATCCAAATAACAAGAGAAATGTACAAAATGTAAATTCTTCTTTTATTTTATTTTATTCTTTATTTTATTTTATCTTCTTTTTCACTTTTTTTCCATTAATAAAGTCATCTAAGTCTCAGGTATCCTCCATCAGTACTACTTAAGGGATCACGAAAGCCGTAACACATTTCTGACCCTGTGATTATGTATTAAGTTGGGCTAAATAATGAGTTAGAAGGCCATGTTCACTCATGGCCATGTTCTGTTCACCAGAACAGAAATAAAGAAGGAAAATATAATTGAACATAGATGTGATTATAAGACAAACTAAAATAGTCAAAATATTAAAAAAAAATAAAAAGAAAATATGTATCATTAACGAAGATGAAAACGCAAATATAAGTATACACATAATTTGCACCTCTGTATAAACATGTAACTATGTAAGATAACATGTATTGGGCCTTACAATTTGCCAGGTATTGTTCTAAGCACTTAAGGTGTATCATTAAGAACCCTATAACAATTCTACTAAAAGGTACCATTCACCATGAAAGGGTAAAACTCAAGAGGGCCATGTATATAGATCACAGCCTAGAAACTGACAGAACTGAGGCCACAAGATAGGTCCTGAGCTTAACCTAGCATGGCACCTGTTGGATTCATCACAGACAGACCAGCCCCCTGAGGCTCAGCTCTAGTCTCCATGGATGGGGGCAATTAGGGGTAGAGTGCCCATGCATGCTAGCCAGGGGAAAGTCACCTGAGGGCTTCGGAGTTGGACGTGACAAGTGCAGTCATGTGCCACTTAACTGTTGCTAAGCAGTACCTTGTTAGGCCATTCTGTTACTGTGTGAATCACAGTGTCCTTACACAGACCTAGACGGCATAGTCTACCACACACCTGGGCTGTATGGTAGATACATCCTGTTGTTCTTAGGCCACAAACCTGTACAGCATGTGACTGTACTGAATACCGTAGGCAAACGGCACACAAAGGTAAGGTTTGTGCATCTAAACACAGAAAAGGTGCAGTAGGCTCGCTGCTCAAGCGGCTAAGGCGCCAACCACACACACCTGAGGTGGTGGGCTCGAATCCAGCCCGGGCCTGCCAAACAACTACAACCAAAAAATAGCTGGGCATTGTGGTTGGTGCCTGCAATCCAGCTACGTGGAAGGCTGAGGCAAGAGAATTGCTTAAGCCCAGGAGTTGGAGGTTGCTGTGAGCTGTGATGCCACAGCACTCTACCCAGGGCGACAGCTTGAGGTTCTGTCTCAAAAAAAGAAAGAAAGAAAGAAAAAGAAAATGTGCAATAAAAATACAGTACTAGAGATAAAAAATGGCACACCCATATATGGCCCTTACCATGAATGGAGCTTACAGCAACTGGAAGTTGGTCTGGGTACATCAGAGATTGACTGGGGAATGAAGGTGGAGGCCCAGGACATGTTGCACCACCTAAAGACTTTATTCACGCTGCACACTGAGGCTAGACTAAATTTATTAAAAATGTTTTCTTTCTTCAATAATAAACTAACTTTAATATTTTTACTTCATAAACTTTCTAATTTTTTTTAACTTTTTGACTCTCATAATAATGCTTAATGTGTGTATAGCTAGACAAATTTTTTTTTTTTTTTTTTTTTTGTAGAGACAGAGTCTCACTTTACTGCCCTTGGTAGAGTGCCGTGGCGTCACACGCTCACAGCAACCTCCAGCTCTTGGGCATATGTGATTCTCTTGCCTCAGCCTCCCGAGCAGCTGGGACTACAGGCGCCTGCCACAACGCCCGGCTATTTTTTTGTTGTTGCAGTTTGGCCGGGGCTGGGTTTGAACCCGCCACCCTCGGTATATGGGGCTGGCGCCCTACTCACTGAGCCACAGGCGCCGCCCTAGACAAATTTTTTTTTTTTTTTTGTTAAATACTAAGGTGCCAGCCTAGGCCTACGCAAGGTTGGGGCAGTGTTCCATGTGTGCATTTGTGCACATATATGTGAGTGCGAATGTGGTGCACAAGTGCGTTTGTGTGGTGAGAGCTCCATGTGTGTTATTGCCTGAAGACCTTCTGGTGAGACAAAATGTGGATGTGGAAGACAGTGATAATTGATTATCCTGAGTCATAGAGGCCTAGACTGATGGGTGTGTTTGTGCCTTAGTTTTGAACAACAACAACAAAAAAGATGTAAAAAACAAACTTAAAAAAATTAAAAATAGACAAAAGCTTATTCAATATGCATATAAAATATTTTTGTACAGCTATACTCTGTGCAACACACCCAACACAAATGCAAACTCAGGCACATATATACACACTTGCAACACATTCACACGTGCAGTGTGCAACACGCATGTCCCACCTGTGCACACAATACTAAAACAACATCTCCGGGGTAAATATTAAATGACAATTGGGCAGGTGCCTTGGGCTGGCTCCCAAGTACATGTACCATGAAAGCAATAGGAATGACGTAATCATGTGGCCCTAATGCAGCCGAGGTGAGTGAATACCCACATCACTTTATAGGGTCACTTTCTTGAGAGGGTCTACAGTTCCAGCAACTCTCTTGGTCACTTCCATCTTCCAAGCTTCTGGCCTCAGACTAGCTGAGTTCCCTGCCCACTTTGTGGTCAGCACCCCTGGGTGCTGTGGAACAGAAAGATGAGTCCTCTGTGGGAAGGACATTACCTTCCCATCCAGACAGCAGCCTTGCAGATGACCTAGAGCTGGCCTAGCACTGTGCAGCATTCTTCCACATCATTCTCATGGGTGCCTGGTTTCCCTGTGCCTACCCTGACAACAGGGAAACTGAGGCTGAAGGGTACCCTGGGCAGAGAGGAGCCATGAACTCTGAACTCTCAGACCCAGAGCTCTACATCTGTAGCTGCAGTATGAGGCACGTTTTACACGAGTTGATAAAGGTTGAGAGGAAGGAATGAAAGCTGGGGGACATTTTTACCTAGGAATATTCAGGGGAGGGTTCAAGAAGGAGGTAGCATTTGAGCTGAACCTAAAAAATGAGGAAAATTTCAGCAAGGCTGAAATGCCTGGGGCGGGGGGGCTGGAAGGGGTTAGCAAGGCACAGCCAGAACCTAATGTGAGGAGAGATGCTGCTGAGATTTTCTGCACTGGGGGAACAGGGCCAGCCAGAGGGAGGGGGTACTGGAAGACCCAGTCAGAAAGTTCAAGGAAGAGAGAACCTTGTAATCAAGTCACAGACAAAAAATGTAAAGGGAAGTGAGAAAGACGGAGGAGGGTATGGGGTAGAAGAAGTGGAGCAGGTGCCACTGGGGACTGCCAGTGAGATCGGGGAAGCCTGGGCAGGACTGAGGTAAAGAAACAGTCACATCACATTCCAGAGACGGCCTTGCTTCCATTCTTGTGAGCTGGACACCAGTGGAAGAACGTTTAAGTCTCCTGAAGACACTTCCCTCTCTCAGAGAAGACACCTCTGTGCCAACCGCAGAATAAGAGGCAAGCATGTATAAGGCTCTGTCACAAGGGCGAGTGTCTGGTGACCATCAGGCTGACAGCATTAGCCAGTGCTCTGAAGAGTGCAGAGCCACACAGCAAGTCCCAGGCCACCATGCACATTTAGATCTCAGATGCTTTTCATAGTGACCTAGGAGCCTACGCAGGGAAAAGGCCCATGCAAAGCCCGTCCCTCCCTCTCTCAGACTTTCATTACTCTGCTGCTGAGCACCACACCAGCTCTACCTTCATTTCACTCTCCCCAAATCACATCTTTTCTCAATATGTAGACAGGCTACCCTGAAGACAGCCACAAGAGAGGTAAAAAGTAAAGAAAAAAAAAAAAACAAAACCCTGGTAAATGTTCTGTAGGTGTTCTATCCTTTACTTGGAAGAAAACCCTGAAATTCTGATTTTTAGCGTTCTCTCATTTTATAGGATACTCACAACACAAGAAGAGGTTAGCACCCCAAAGGTGAGCAGTCTTTATCTGTGTTACCTAGACAGTTTCCTCTCCACGTGTTGTGCCAGGCCACAGACATAATTGCAGAGATGTTACACATACACGTATTCTTTGATGAACTATTTTTCACTTCTTGAGAAAGGTCCAAAATTATAAAGTTATTTTCCTAAGAATGTTTATAGAGAATAAGTAATTTGCTTTAATGACTAGAAGTTATTTAGATAATTTTATGACCCAGGGACAAGTTATTTAATCCCTATAAAACTATGCTCCTGATTTGTGACAATGTTCCAGACTGAACTTTGCTACCTGGCAGCTGGTGATCTTGGAGGTGGTCGTTCCCTCTGGCCACCAGCCGCCTCATGAGGAGGCTATTTGTGATTTTTAAACTGTACCAGAGGTCATCCTTTGAAAAGGTCCCCTTTTCTGTGAAGCTTCCTAATTGGGGCTAACACAGGGCTATAGGTGCCAGGCAGGTGCAGGTGTGGTCTCTCTGCTCTGGCACTACTGGTGTCTTGGTGGGTTGTTGTTATTGAGCAACAGCCCTGCCCCCACCCACTCAATGCAGCTTCTCCCCCAGCATCACGTCCATCATAAATGCCTTGAGAATGGCCAGATGTCTGCTGAGGCACGATGCCCTCCAGAGAAGGTTACAGACGGAGGACCCACCTGGACCCCTCAAGCCTTCACATTTGGCCCAGCACATCCACACATGGGGGCTTCCTGCCTCCCACCTACTGACCACTCTAGCTTTAATGTCCTGTAAGTCATGTAGCAGAGAGGCCCAGCGCAGGGAGTGACAGAGGAAATGCAGTCGGCTGCCCAGTGACCAGCGCAGAGCAGCACATTCACAGGGTGGGTGCTGACAGTCAGCAAGGGAAGCCCATGGGCCCAGCACACACAGCCTGCATGCAACAAGGACCTGCAGCTCCCCAGCCTCCTGACAGAGACCATCTGCTTCAACAGGGAAGGTGCACAGTGAAAACACAGGAGGCATCCTTCCCTCCCAGGCCTTGTAATGGATCTCCTAATGCGACAGAAATTCCTCTGAAGGTCTAACTCACTCACCACCTGCCCTTCCTGAGCCATCCTCACACACACACTTCACTCTTGCTTGGGGCCACTTAGGAAGCTTCATGGAAAAGGGGACTTGACATCTACTTTAAATTTTCATGGAAATGCCTTCATGAAAAAATCTCTCCATGTTAAGAAATGTAGGCAAATGGTGCCCAACTAGAATGGCTGAGGAAGAGAACCAAGAGGCTGCCATCTGCGCAGCTCACACCACACACCTGCCCACTGCTGTGTAGAGTCCAGCACAACCCTCCCACTGTGGCCCCTCTACTCACAGATGTGCTGCTTCAAGCAGGTGAGCACCATGGGCCCTCCTCCTAGAGGGACCCGTATGCTGGGCAGCCAAGACAGAAATAAGGAGAGTAAAGTCCAGGAGTGTTCATACCTGTCATGCCTCAGGGCTCGCATATCCACATAGACTGTGGTCGGGTCAGGTCCCGAGGTTCCCTGAAAGCAAAGACACAGTGGTCAGCTCAAGTCAGTACAGAAGGAAACCTTGCTCTGTGCTTCCTACTAGCCAGCAAGCAACTCTTCAGCAAAATTGTAAACTGAAAAATCAGAGTAAAAGCACTAAGGCCACACCATCCAAGTTACCGCTTGACTTTTAGTTTGATCATCTAGGTTCAAAAGGAGCACCTTATTAAGATAATGTTGGATGTCACACAGCTTGACCACTATTTACAAACAATAAGAGAGACATGCCAAACAAAAAGAAAGCTAAACTGAAAGATAAAATGATTGGCAGGCAAAGCAGGTTGCTGAGGAGGCGAAGCACCATTTGCTGAGTTTTCACTACATGCACCCACCATTAAAATAAAAGGTGTGTTTTCAGAGCTCATAGATTTGAGGCAAGACGTGACATGCCCTACCATGAGGTCGGGAGGAAAACACCAGCGAGAACCACTGCGCCCCTTCAGTTCTGCTGTCTGCCTTGGGCAGTCATCTCAGAAAGGACTCAGGACACACTGGCCACAGTTCCCTGGGCAGGATACTATACTTTGTGGTCTGAGCTACTAGACTCTTTACTTAAAACAGGAGTCCAGAAATCTAATCTTGGCGCCATAAATCACTTCACGGATTATACTGGGTTGACTTAAATCACTTCTGACCAGTGATCTACAAGCAGTATCATGAAGGCTGCATTACAAACCAAAATTTTACATACATTTCTTGGGAAGGCAACACAACACCTTGGATGGACAGAGACTGAACCTGCACCTGGTGAGGAACCCCTTCAGAGTTTATTTGAAGAACTACACTAGCATTCTTCAAGAGAGAATCCCAATTTTGTACCAAAGGTACAAAATTTTCTCATATTGTTGAAAGATAAGAAAAAGTGAAAACAAAGACAACTTCATTAAAACATAATACACCACCCGATAATCCTGGGCACGGGTCTCACAGCACGTGCAGACAGCCTGCAGGTGGCTGCTCACAGCAGCACAGCAGAGCACGTCCCTCCTCACCCGCCGCCCTCAGTACAGCTGTGTCACAGACCAGCGCTGGGCGGAGAACAGGTGTGATACTGAGTGATCCGCACACCCAGAGGTGGCCAATTAAAAAATAAACAAGCAAATGACAAAGTAGGTGGGAAATGAAGTAAAACAAAGATATACCCAAACTGGCAAAGAAACCACTGACTGAGTGCAAAGGAACACAGCATTTGCTACGTGTGTGGAACGTTTAAAGAGACCCCTGGTCAATCTCTGCACCCAACTTCTCGTCTGTCCCACTGTAGGACGTGGGCAAGGTGGGGGTGGGGGCAGGCAGGAAAGTCCCCTACCTGCTCAGCTAGTGTCCACAGCCTGTGGGGCTACAGCAGCAGGGTGGGAGCCAGAGAGGGGAGGACACCAGACCAACAGGGACCAGAGTGACACACACACAGACACACCACCCAACAGTTGAAAATGGGATGGGGGAAGGAGAATGCAAAAAGCAGGGAACAAAGTAAAAAGAAGATCAAAACAATGTCAAATATGGAAAGCATTAAAATTAATCACTGTACCATTAAAGGTTAAAATTTTTTTTTCAAATGTCAACATATCCACAGAACAGAAGAAAGCAGTAGCTGAATGATTATGGAGACACAGGTCTGAGTAATTCTCAGGATAGAAGGAAGACAGTTATTACTATATGGTTTGATTTTACGGTGTTTTTTGTGAGCTTCTTTCTCTCTAAGGGAAGGGATCTCATGGGCTGAATCAGCTGACTGTGCCCTCATTGGAAGGCAGCTATGCTGGCCCCTATGCCACCAATGCCTGTGCCCTCTTTGGAACAGGTGCAAGTTTCCAGCAACGGAGGAGCCCCTGCTAACTACCATGTCTGAAATCAGGGCATCCAGCCCCACCCAGCTACATGCTAGGTAAAGAAAAGAGGCAAAAATGCATCTGAAAACCCCCCAAAACACCAGGCCTTCTCACATCTGGTCCAGTGGCCCAAGGAGGATTTTGTGTCCCAGGGAGAGCCCACCACACCACAGCCCAGCACCACCCACAGACACACCAGGAGGAGCATCTCAGGAATTTTGTTGAAAAGGAACAAAGTGAGGTAGATAACGTATTTGTTACAACTAATAAAACCCAAGCTTTCATGGGAAAATTAACATTTCATCTATCATCTGTGTACTTGGACAACTTTCAATATGCAAAGACTTTTCTGGAGAGATGGGTAGCAATATTAGTGAATGTGACTTTTTGATAGATAATAAAATTTGACAACATTTGAAAAAATCTGTTATTCAATAACCCATATTTTCCGAATGACCAGCATATGGCATCACGAAGTTATGCATAAGAAAAAGATCCATTTAAAGTGCATACCGTGTTTTTAACCATTTTTATCCCATGGCACACTTGAATTATATTGATCCAAAGAAAGTTCAAAAAAGAACATACTTCCCATGCTTCTTTTGAAAATAATTTAGTTAACAATCTTTGAAAATTTTCTCAGCACGCCTAAGATTCTCTCATGGCACACTGGTTGAAAGCCACTGATTTAGACCAATGAATTTTTAATGGAGTACAACTAACCCTTAAGAACTACCACCTGTTGGATTGTGGAATGGTATAAAGGAATACTCTCAATCATCTAAAAAAAATTATTAAACCATTCCATTGTTTTCTAGCTACACGTCTGTGTAAGGCCTAATCCTTTCCCCCTTTACTGAAGTCAGAACAACATAGCTCAGGCTTCATTTTGAGAAGCTCTGTTGGGACTTTTCTAATATTCCATGTCTCTTAACTTTTTGAATATCTGGAATATAGCTGAAATAACTTAGTGTCCTTGTCTGTAAATTCTAAAATCCATGTCCACTGGGTCCAGCATCCATTGGCTGGTATTTCTCCACACTGTGGACTGGGTTCACCTGCTTCTTGAGATGCCTGGTAGTTTCTGGTTAGATGCCACATTGAAAATTTGGCCTTGCTGGGTGGATATTTTCATATTCCTGTAAGTATTACTGAGTTACCCTCTTGGCTTTAGCATTAGTTAGGCAGGAGGAAGCGGTGCCTGTAGGCATCCTAGATTTCCAGCCTGGCTGGTGAAGCCAGCACTACCCCTCCAGTCCCTTCCATTGGTTTTCTTGCTTCAAAGCAGTTTCCATCATCAACCTTGAATTAGTGTGTGCTGATCAGAGCTCAGCAGAATGACATGGAAGAGCCTCTGAGCTCTCAGCATGAGTTCCTTGACTTCCAGCCACCCTCATCTCCCAAAGAGCTCAGCTCCTGGAGTTCACTGAGCGACTCCTGGGTTCTCTGGCCAGAAACTCACCAGGCAGTGAGCTGGGGAATTACAGGGCAGGCCTCACCCCTCTCAGGGATCACTGTTCTTTGTTACCTGATATCCTGTGTCTTGCTATGTTTTGTGCATTCTTTGTTTGTATCAGGGGAGAGTAAGTCTGGTTCCCCATCTGGTGTCTGTAACTTGTGTGTTCTCACTATATATTTAGGTATAATTTACACCCAATAAGTTCATCCTCAAGTGTACAGATTGGCTGAGTTTGACAAAGTCATGTGACTGCCACACACAATCAAGACGTGGAAAACTACATCACCCCCTAAATGTTCCTGCTGCCTCTTCAGTCAATTCCCTTTTCAACCCTGAACACCCAGCAATGCTAATCTGATTTGTGTGCCTATAGTTTTGCCTTATCTATCAAATAAATTAAAACTCAACAATTCTGAGATACAACCATGATACTCAATGAATGAGCAGCCTATTCCCTCCCTGCATGTAACAGCATCCCACCAAGCTCCCTCCCCCATACAGAACAGCATCCCACCAGGCTCCTTCCCTGCACACAAAGTCATCCCACCATGCTTCCTCCCCCACATGGAACAGCACCCCACCATGCTCCCTCCCCCACACAGACCGGCATCCCACCAGGCTCCTTCCCCTGCAGGGAATAGCATCCCACCAGGTTCCCTACCCTGCCTGGAACAGCTTCCTGTCAGGTTCCTTCCCTACATGGAACAGCTTCCCACCAGGCTCCTTCCCCCACATGGAACACATCCCATTGAATTCTTTCCCCTTCCTGGGAGGGAACAGCATTCCACTCTATGACATGTGACAACTTGCCCATCTGTTCTCAGCTGACAGCCACCTATTATTTCTAATTCTTGGTGATCATCAAAATTTATGTGCAGGTCTGTGGGAGAACATGTTTTTGTTACTCCTGAATAAATACCCAGGAGAGAAGCCGCTGGGTGGTGTAATGAGTCCAAGCCCAGCTGCACAGGAAGCTGACTGGGGTTCTCCGTGGCTGCTGCTCTGACCCACGGCCCCCAAGCCACAGACACGGCCCCAAAGGCAGCCCAGTCCTGCCTGTCACCTCACACCTTCCCAGGTGTCAGGCTTTCTTCTTTAGTGATCAGTGCCTTGTAAATTTACTAATTTTTGTAAAGAATCAATTTTTTATTTTTTTCTTAATGTTTATCAATTTTCTTTTTTTTGTGTGTGTGTGGTTTTTGGCTGGGGCTGGGTTTGAACCCGCCACCTCCAGCATATGGGACAGGTGCCCTACTCCTTGAGCCACAGGCGCCACCCTATCAATTTTCTATTTATGTTCACATTTTCCTTGAGCCACAGGCGCCACCCTATCAATTTTCTATTTATGTTCACATTTTCATTTACTTTCTTCAACTGAGTTTTAAATATATTTTTCCTAGATTTTTGAGGTGGAAATGTTAGCAGATCTTATACTTTCTGCTTTTCTAATATAAAATTTATTGCTAAGTACTGTTTTACTGAAGCCAACAAAACTCAATATTTTTTGTTTCAGTAACAATCTATTTAAAATATTTTTAAATTTATCTTACGATTTTTCTACCCATGGCTTATTCTGAAGTGTGTTAATTGCCAAACATCTGGTGATTTTCTGGCCATTTATTGTTATTGATCTCTAACTTAATTTCTTTATGACCAGAGAAAATATTCTGTGTGATGATGGTTATTTAATATTCATTGAGAATTATTTTATAGCCTTTCCTGGGAAATATTTTATGTATATTTGGGAAAAATATCAATTCTGCAGATGTTGCTGTTCTCATCAGCCCAGACTGCCACAGTGAATGCTACAAATGTGATTTAAACCACACTCACTTCTCACAGTTCTGAAGGCTGGAAGTGAGAGATGAGGGTGCTAGGGTAGCCAGGTTCTGGTGAGGGCCACCTCTGCATGTCCGTGTGGTCCTTCTACACAGGTGTGCAGGAAGCATGAGTCCTTATGTCCTGTCCTCTTCTTACAAAGACACCTGCCCCACAGGGGTAGGGCCCTATCCTTATGACCTCATTTAGCCTGTCACCTTCTTATAGGCCCGATCTCCAAATATAGTTAGACTGGGGATTAGGAATTCAACATATTTGGGGGGCACAAAATGTCTCTTTAGAGGGAGACACAATCCACTCCACACACCTGGGAATAGTGTTCTTTAAATGCTAGATCAAATTAGGCCACAATGTTGTTCAGGTCCTCCATATGCCTGATTTTTTACTGAGAGAACTGTTAAAAATCTTAGATTATGAATTTGTCTTTTTCCTCTTTATTCACATATTTTGAAGCTTGGTTTTCAAGTATGCGTGCATTCAGGATTCCTTCCTTCAATATCATGAAATGGCCATCTTCTTCCCTGGTGCTGCTCTGGGTCCAGGGTGTCTGTACAGCCACAGCAGTCCTCCAATGCTGACCTTACACAGCATTACAACACATCAGTTCTCTTTGCACTTAAAAGCATATCCTATAAACAGCACGTAGTTGAGTCATTTTTATTCAGTATGCCATTCTCTGCCTTTTAATTGAAGTGTTCAGTTCACTTTTTCCCCAGATTTTTTTACTATGGTAAAATACACAAAGTATACAATTTGCCGCCTTGACAATTTTTAAGTGTACAGTCCAGTGGCATTAAATATACTCACAATGTTGCACAAACATCACTGCCTTAGTCTGTTCCAGCTGCTAAAACAAAGTACCTTAGACTGGGTCACTTAGAAATGTACTGCTTACAGCTCTGGGAACAAGAAGGTATAAGATCAAGGAGACAGCAGATGCTGTGTCTGGTGGAGGCTTGCTATCTACCCTACATGGTACCTTCCAGCTGTGCCCTCACATGGTGGAACGTGCAGACAAGTTTTTGTAACCGTCTCTCATAAGGGTACCTAGTCACAGTTTCACAGGAAACTAAATGCAGCAGAGGAACGAGTCACTGGCTCCAGCTTCAGGATCTCACCACCTCCTAAAGGCGTGGTCCTGGATGCTTCACTGGGGATCATATTGCAATACATGAATTTTTTTTGATGGGGGGGAGACGTAAACAGACCATAGCAATCACCAACATCCATAGTCATTTAGTTTCAATGAAACTGACATAATTGTCTGTTTTTTATTCGTTCCTCCTCTTTTCCACAAATGGAACATTTTTACTATCTGTTTTCTATTGAGCTTCTTTGTAGTAATTTCTCAGAGTTGATGTAGAAACTAAAATTCACATCATTTTGTATTCTACCTTCTCATAGCATTACACTTTATAAACAATGTAAGAATCTTTTTTTTGACAGTCTCACTATGTTGCCCTCAGTAGAGTGCCATGACATCATAGCTCACAGCAACCTCAAACTCTTAGGCTTAAGTGATTCTCTTGCCTCAGCCTCCCAAGTAGCTGGGACTCCAGGCATCCGCCACAACGCTGTTTCTATTGTTGTCATTGTTGTTTAGCCAGCCCAAGCCAGGTTTGAACACACCAGCCCCAGTGCATGTGGCCCAGGCCCTAACCACTGAGCTACAGGCACCGAGCCCAGTGTAACAATTTTTTTTTTTTTTTTGTAGAGACAGAGTCTCACTTTATGGCCCTCGGTAGGGTGCCGTGGCATCACACAGCTCACAGCAACCTCCAACTCCTGGGCTTAAGCGATTCTCTTGCCTCAGCCTCCCGAGTAGCTGGGACTACAGGCGCCCGCCACAACACCCTGCTATTTTTTGGTTGCAGTATGGCCGGGGCCAGGTTTGAACCCGCCACCCTCGGTATATGGGGCCAGCGCCTTACCGACTGAGCCACAGGCGCCACCCTCCAGTGTAACAATTTTAATTTCCACAACTATTTCCAATTACCTTCCCTCCTGCCAATTGAAGACTTGGCTCATCTCTGATCCTACAAGTGCTATGAATGCCTATTTTTGCTTTGAATAGATAATACTCTTTTAAAGAAAAGTATTTGTATGCTCATCTATTACTAGAATTTTTAAAGTTTTCTTTTAAAGTTTATGCTTTCTAGCACTCTTCATTTTTTCTTACAAAATTTGGCTTCATTTTGCTGTCATTTATTTTCATCCTGAGAAAGTCCTTAGCATTTCTTGTAATGCACATTTGCTGATAATGAATTCTCAGATTTGCTCATTATACAATTTACTTTCATCCTCAATTTGAAGGATATTTGGCTGCGTAAATGGCTCTTTTAGAACCTTGAATATACCACTCCATTGCATTCTAGCTTCCATCACTTCTGAGCAGAGTTCTGGGTCAATGCATCTTTATTTTTGTGGCTGCCTTAAGATGAGCCTCTATATCACTGGTTTTCTGTGTTTTGACAACAAGTCCAGCTTTGGTTTCATCTGCTTGGAGTTTACTGAGATTCTGGAATCTGTGTGCTGGTATCTCATCATTCTTGTCCTTCTGTCCCATTTTCTCCCACATCTCTTTCTGGGACTCCTATTATGTGTATATTAGACAACCTGATTTTATCCATAAATCTCAGACATGCTCTTCCATTTTATTTTCATTTTTTTCCTTGGTTTTGTTTGGATAATTCCTATTATCTGAACTTCAAGTTAATTTTTTTTTTTTTTTGTAGAGACAGAGTCTCATTTTATGGCCCTCGGTAGAGTGCCGTGGCCTCACACAGCTCACAGCAACCTCCAACTCCTGGGCTTAAGCGATTCTCTTGCCTCAGCCTCCCAAGTAGCTGGGACTACAGGCGCCCGCCACAAAGCCCACCTATGTTTTGGTTGCAGTTCAGCCAGGGCCGGTTTGAACCCGCCACCCTCGGTATATGGGGCTGGCGCCTTACCAACTGAGCCACAGGCGCCGCCCTTCAAGTTAATTTAATAAGCCTTTCCTCTGCTGTATTCAGTCTCCTGTTAAAACTATGGGCATTTATACTCTTTTTTTTTTTTTTTTTTTTGGAGACAGAGTCTTACTCTGTTGCCCTGGGTAGAGTGCTGTGGCATCACAGCTCACAGGAACTATGAACTTCTGGGCTCAAGCAATCCTCTAACCTCAGCCTCCCAAGTAGCTAGGACTGTAGGTGCGCATCACAATGCCCAGCTATCTTTAGAGACGGGGTCTCACTCTTGTTCAGCCTGGTCTCAAACCCCTGAGCTCAGGGAATCTACCCACCTCAGCTTCCCAGAGGGCTGTGATTACAGGTGTGAGCCACCATGCCCGGCCAGGGCATTTGTAATTTCTAATGCTACAGTTTTCACTTCTAGCACTTCTGTTCGGTTCTTTTTTGTAGCTTCTGTCTTTCTGTGCTATCCTGTGTCTCTTTATACATGCTGGGTATGTTTTCAACTAGATTCCTGGATGTATCTTTTACAGCTATTGTAAAGACTAGCAATTACAACATGTCTTTATGCTGACTCCCTGGCCATTCTCTCTCAGGAGAACACGTAGCTCATCCTCCTGCTTCTTTTCATGCCTTTCAGTTTTTTCACTGTGCAGCAAACATTGAGTTTAATAAAAACAGAAGAGATGGAATAACACCTCCAGGAATGAGTGCGCCTGTTCTCCCATCAGGCCACTAGTTTAGGGGTCTAAGCAAATCAGTGCTGTAGTCAAGCTTGGTGTAGGCTTTGTTGCAGCTTTAGGCAAATTCAATTTAATGTTGGCTTTATAAGCTTATAGGCAGGATCAAGACTTTGGATCTTAGCACTGATAAGACTCTGCATATCTCCTTGTACTTTACAGCCTCAAGACCAGTTGTCCAAACCACAGAGCTCTTTCTACTCTACAGCTTAGCTACTGGCTTTTTAGGTGACTGGTTGTTTCTCTTCTCTCCAGCGTCACTACCAGCTTCTTCCATTCTGCTCTTTACCCAGCCTTTGGAAGGCAAGTCCATTTCATTTGGTGAAGGGCTAGAAGGCCTCAGGGAGGTATGCTCAACTAACCCACCTCTGGCTCTGCATGAGAGTGCCCTTGATGATGGGGACTACCTTGGGGCAGCAGCAGTCAGCTTTCCCATGCTTCTTCCAGGCCCCAATAGCCCCTGCCTGTGACTCACGGAAGGCCCAGACCTATGGGGAAATGTATTCACCTCTAGGGCCCCCTCCTAAGACTCCAGGGGCCTGGCTTTGCATTTGCTGAAGGCCGAGGTGGGTTTTATCAGCTCTCCTGCCCTGCACTCACCTGTGGCATGTCACCTCTGAGCCGAGCTCCTTGAGATTCCCATCCCCTTTGCCCCACTGTATAATGCCATTTGCGCTTCTTAAAAAAGTTTGGCTGTTTTGCTTTACCTTTTCAATGTTTAATTCTTCCTCCTCCTCCTGCCAGGAATAAAATCAAATATGGCTCTCTTTTCTCCTAAGAAGAAGACTAATTCATTTACATTTCTTCCAGTCTTCAGCTCTCTGAAAGATCTTAAAAACTATAAGGTTTGTTAACCAAATTGTTCCAATTATGAGGGTTGGAAAAATGGTCTCTTGTGACTTCTATAGCTTAAACAAAAAGGAAAAGTCTAAAATATTTTAAAATAAACTTATTATTAGCTAAAATCAAATAGGGCTTGTTTCCGTGGCTGGTATTAAGCACCTTGACTGATTTAAAAATTGATTTCAGGAGTTGTTGGAGGGGACAGATTATCAGGGAAATAGGAGAGTGTGAGCTGGGTTATTTGACTTGGAAAGGGCCAGCGACAATGAAAATTCAGCTCACTTGCTTAGCTGGAATCTGGCAGCCCCTCTATCCACTGGCAAGCTGGTCAACCAAACCACTCTCACAGAGGTGAGACCGCCTGCTGTGACCACTGATTTTTGAAACACCTCTCTGTGTGTTTATCACTTGTTGCCTGTGTCTGCTCTGAGCTACACCTGTAGGGCTGAGTAGCTGCGAGGAGACATGAGGATGGCAGGCCTGAACTCCTTACATGGACCTCTAGAAAATGTGCCCATGGAGGGCTTTAGTCCAGGGAACTGTCAAGCCACAGGACAATGAGGAGATGATAGACCATGGAGTAGAAAGGTGGTTTTTGTTGGTGCTGTTGATTCTTATTTCTTGGTTTCAGGAATAGAATAAAACCCCGGAACTATTTGCTCATTGTGACAAGAGTGAGATGACCAAATCAAAGTGAGCCTTTGAGGCTGTGGAATCCCCTCCATAGATGTCTCATGATGGTCTCCAGACTTCTTCCTGTGGTTATTCCAACATTCCTGAGGGCACAGAAGGAACACTGACGTTGCTACAGGAGCAGCAGCATTGCCAGAAAACCCTGGACTTGAAATTGGTCACAGCAGCTCCTGGCTTCTCCCCTGAGCAGAGTGAGCGCATCATTAACTGTGAAGGTGAAGCCTAGATTGAGGTGGTTTTCCCCGGGGGCCCGGGGCTGTGGGACGTGTAAAAACGTTAAGAAGGCTATGTGGGAAAGACGGGCTGAGGTAGTCTCCATGACACCTGCTTGGGCACCAAGCTTCTAAACTCTGGGGGACTCCCCACTTCTTGAGTACTACCCTGTTTCCCCAAAAATAAGACATCTTCCGAAAAGAAGACCTACTTACAGGAAAGATAAGACGTCCCCTGAAAATAAGACCTAGCGCATCTTTGGGAGCACACCTTAAAATAAGACACTGTCTTATTTTCAGGGAAACAGGATAGTTGGATACAGAGCCCTCTTAAGAACACTGCTGGGGCACAAGCTTCTCCTGCCCGCAGTGTCCTAAAATTGATCTTCTAACTCCCATGGTGATACTGAAAGCTAGGTAATGACATTTTATAAATTTCTTTTTATCCAATTTGCCAAAGGGGTCCATGTTGCTTGCAAACTGGAATGCAGTCTGACATGCTGGGTAACTGAGAACATAGTTTCTGTGATCTCAAATACCAGTTTTCATTATCTGAGAAAAGATAAAGCAGTAAGAGAGGGGCACATCAGCTGAACGTGGCTGATTTTCTGGAGCAAACAAAACCCTCAAGGGGTGGGCATGGTGGCTCACGCCTGCAATCCTAGCACTCTGGGAAGCTGAGGCAGGTGGATCAGTTGAGCTCAGGAGTTGGAGACTAGCCTGAGCAAGAGTGAGACCTTGTCTCTACTAAAAACAGAAAAACTAGCCAGGCATAGCAGTGGCACAAGTAGTCCCAGCTACACAGGAGGCCGAGGCAACAGGATCACCTAAGCCCACGATTTGGAGGTTGCTGTGAGCTACGATGCCATGGCACTCTACCCAGAGTGACAGCTTAAGACTTGTCTCAAAAACAAAAATACAAAAAGAACCCTTCAAGAGCACCTTACTTGTTTTCATTTCTCTCATCTAAAAGCAGTGGAGGAGAATTGGATTACAAGCTCAAATTAATCAAAGTCTTACATAGCTATTTTATATTTTATTTGGAGCATGATTTAGGATTTATATGACCCTCTGAGCTTTCCATTTTTCTTTTCAATAATCAGTGACTCCACTGCTACATCCAGGGTAGCTGTATTTCTCTTCTGTTGTGTAAATGTTAAGATTTAAGGTTGACATAATCCTTGGTTAGTAAAGTGTAATATTATCAATAATTTTTAAAGTGGTGATTTCTATTTTAACATCCCACATAAGCCAATCAAATCCAAGGCCAATGGCAACTACTTTAAGAAACATATGCTTTACAATCCTAATATTTCAGTATAACTGTTAGTATTAATTCCACAAAGCTATTAATAAGATAGATTAGCCATTATTTTTCTATGTAACAAAGATCAAACTTTCTGTTTTAAGTATTATCCTTGTAAGGGAACAATGAGGGCTCTTCTGGAAAGAGACCTCATTTTTTCCCTCCCTTCTCCTCTGAAAAGGAAGATGCTAATTTTTCTATAACAAAGAACCACATTTCTAAATCCAATGCAGCTAAAGCCATGCAGCGTATACTCTAAAGAGGAATAGTGGCTATAGAAAATACCTTTTCAAGAAGAGGTTAATGAACAAGTGACACTTTTTTTTTTATTTTTTAGTTAAGTAGATTTAGGGTATCCAAGTAGTTTCTTGTTACATAGATGAACTGCACAGTGGAGAATTCTAGGCTTTTAACACACCTGTCAGGGGAATAGTGCATTTTGTACCCACAGGCAATTTTTCATCCTGTGCCCCATTCCCACCCTTCCCCTCTGAGCCACCTGGATGACCATGCATACCCACTGCATAGCTCCCTCTGATAACTGAGAACATGTAGGATTTCTGCTTTTGTTCCTAAGTCACTTCTCTTAGGATAATTTCACTCAGTTTCATCCAAGTTGTTGCAAAAGACATTATTTTATTATTTTTAATGGCTTAGTAGTCGTGTGTGTGCACATTTTCTTTATCCACTCATCAACTGGTGAGCACTTAGGTTGGTTCCATCTCTCTGCAATTGTGAATTGTGCTGCAGTAAACATATGGCTGCAGGTATCTTTTTTTAGAAAATGTCTTCTTTTCCTTTGGGTAGATCCCAGCGGTAGACTGCTGGATCAAATGGCAGCTCTGATTTTGGTTCTTTGAGGAATCTGCATGCTCATCATTCATGAGGCTGTGCTAGTTTGCTTTCCCACCCACTATAAGTAACTGTTCCCTTGTCACTGCATTTGCAACATCTATTCTTTGACTTTTTAATAATGGGAATTCTGACAGAGAATGGTATCTCATTGCAGTTTTAATTTGCATCTCCCTAATGATTAGTGATGCTGAGCATTGTTCATGTGTGTTTTTGCTATTTGTGTGTGTACATATATATATATATAGAGAGAGACAGTCTCACTCTGTTGCCTAGGGAGAGTGCCGTGGTGTGCTCATAGCTCGTAGCAACCTCAGACCCTTGGGTTCAAGCAATCCCAATAGTTGGGACTATAGGTACTAGCCACACCCAAGCTAGTTTTTTCTATTTTTAGTTGAGACGGGGTCTCAGCCTTGCTCAGGCTAGTCTCAAATTCCTGAGCTCAAGTGATCCACCTACCTTAGCCTCCCAGAGTGCTAGGATTGCAGGCGTGAGCCACGACCCCACCTGTCCCGTGTATCTTCTTTTGAAAATGTGTGTTCATGTTTTTTTGCCTACTTTTTAGTGGAGGTTTTTTTTCTCATTAAGTTTGAGTCTCTAATATAGCCTAGATACTATTTCTTTGTTGGATGTACAGTTTGCAAATATCTTCTCCCATTCCGTAAGCTTCCCCGATTTACTCTGCTGGTTATTTCTTTTGCTGTACATAAATTTGTTAGCTTAAGTCTCATTTGCTTGTTTGCTTTTGGAGTCTTAGTCATAATTCCTTTGCTGAGGCCAATGTCCTGAAGAGTTTTCCTTATTTTCCTCTAGAATTTTTATGGTTGTCAGCTATTACATTTATGACTTTAATCCATCTTGAGTTAACTTCTGTGTGTGGTGAGAGACAGGTTCTGTTTCACTGTACTTGTGGCTCCCCCATTTTCCCAGCACTGTTCACTGAGTACGGCTTTCTTACGCCACTGCACGTTGTCATCTGCTTTTGCTTTTTTTTTTTTTTTTGAGACAGAGTCTCATTTTGTTGCCCCTGGTAGGGTGCCATGGCATCACAGCTCACAGCAACCTCAAACTCTTGGGCCTAAGCGAATCTCTTGCCTCAGCTTCCCAAGTAGCTGGGACTACAGGCACCTGCTATAACGCCTAGCTTTTTTTTTTTTTTTTTTTTTTTTTTGCAGTTTTTGGCCGGGGCTGGATTTGAACCTGCCACCTCCAGTATATGGGGCCAGGACCCTACTCCTTTGAGCCACGGGTGCTGCCCCCGGCTTTTTTTGTTCTTGTAGTAGTTATCATTGCTGTTTAGCAGGCCTGGGCTGGGTTTGAACCTGCCAGCCCCAGTTTATGTGGCTGGCGCCCTAACCACTGACCTACGGGTGCAGAGCCTATCAGATGTGTTTTTTGGTTTTTTTCTTTTCTGCAGTTTTTGGCTGGGGCTGGGCTTGAACCCGCCACCCCCAGTATATGGGGCCGGCGCCCTACTCCTTGAGCCACAGGCACCACCCTATCAGATGTTTTAAGAAATACTGTCAGTCCCAAGTCAGCATTGGCAAAAACACACATGACGCCGAGGATCATGTTAGTGCTACAAAGCCACCTCCACGCACTACATGAGCTGCCCCAAGACCAGGCAACACCATCCCTAGCACAAACACTCAACCACACGTGGCTGGGGCTCTGTTTCTTTTCCAGACAATGTTCTCTACTTAGCTACCTCTGCTGTGGAGATAAGAACTCCTCCATGTTCTGAGTGGGCTGTCCTCTGCCAATGTGCAGAGTCAAGCTACAGTCAGACAGTCCTACGGGGAGACAGTGCTGTGAGAATACAATTTATCAGCTGTACCAAATATTCCTACTGTTTCCACATACATTACTAATTCTGGTGTGGCAAAGTGAAAACTAAGTTTCTAAATGCCTTGAAACATTTAAATACAAAGTTTGAAATTTAGAGAATATCTTAGTTTTCATGGTTTTAATTTTTCATATCATTCTTAACTCTGTGTCACTTTCTCTTATTTTTCTTTTACCTCTTTTTATTTGTAGTTTACTTTCTACTTAATGTACTCCTCCTTTGTAAACCACCTTAAAACATTTTTTTTTTTTTTTTTGGTCACCCTTAGTAGAGTGCCGTGGTGTCATAGCTTACAGCAACCTCCAGCTCTTGGGCTTAGGTGATTCTCTTACTACAGGCACCTGCCACAATGCCCAGTTATTTTTTTGTTGCAGTTTGGCCAGGGCCGGATTTGAACCCACCACCCTCAGTATATGGGGCTGGTGCCCTACTCACTGAGCCATAGGCACCGCCCCAAACATTTTGGATCCAGGTGGTGGGAAATAAATGAAAAAGTAAATAAAGATAAATAAGTGTCCTGCTGTGTTTCTTGGTCTACACAGCCCTGCCTAATGAGGTGCCATAGGATTCCAACCCCTGTCAGAGCAGCAGGTGCTCAGGGCCTTTGGTTCGAAATGGACCATTCTCTGCTCTTCTCCTTTCACCTCTTGCCAATGTTTTAGGAGAAAAACACAGAAGAATAAGCAACACAGTGGCCAAGAGCCTTCTCATGGGCTTGTCCTTGAGTGGAAGCCCCACCTTGAGCACAAGACAGCACATCACATGAGTGGCATTTATTTAGAAAGTCAAGTTCTGCATTTCCCCCTTTCTCCTAAGGAAATAGATGGCTATAGACATTTGCAGAGCAGATAAAAGGAAGGAAGGAAAACATTAATATTTCAAAAACTAGTTTGGCAAGATAAATCTAACTTCTTAGGTGACCTCTAAGAAAAGTGAATTAATTTCAATGCTAGCACAAAGTTTACCTGAATGTTGAGAAAAATTTAGTAGTGTATACTTTTAAGTGGAGCTAATTCAAACAGAAGGAAGATAGAAGGGACACCTTCCGTATGAAAATCAAAAACCTCTCTGTAACTACTTTCTCTGAAGCCATCTCCTCATACCCGCCACGTGGGAAGAGTGGAGGCTCCTGTCTTTCTCTCACATAGCAGCTAAGTCCATGCAACTGAATGGCAAGAAGAGAACTGATCAAGAGGTTCCTGAGCCTCAGCCAGATGGCAACCTAAAGCAATCCCACTGGGACTAGGAACAGAGGGGCAGAGGAGGTGGGTGCATACCGACCCGTTGCCTTCCCAGCACCTGCTGGCCACCATGTTTTGGCCCTTAGCGTGTTCGGAGGAAAGCTCCACAGCCCTTCCCTGAGCTAGTCTGCAAAGAGCTAGAGGAACAAGCTTGCGGGACTTCCCACTGGCTCCCACTTTCCTTCCTTTAGGAAGGCCTAATCTGCATAATGATCTCCAAGGACTGGCATATCTTAACTGAGGGTTCAGAAAAGAAAAAAAACAATAACTTTCTAGCCGTAGCTGATGCAAGGCCATCTCGCTGGAGCTGGCTCACCTATAGTTACTTCATAGGATAAACTGTTGCTGTTTCTATTCTATGCTGCCATCACAGCAGCAACCCCTACCTACTAGATGTAGTGAGATTTCCTTTGCAGACCATCTGCAGACATGAGACTCACTACGCCAATGGACAGGGTTTCTTTCTTTCTTTCTTTCTTTTTTGTTGAGACAGAGTCCCACCCTATCCCCCTGAGCAGAGTGCAATGGCCTCATAGCTCCCTGCAACCTCAGACTCTGTGGGCATCCCACTGCCTCAGCCTCCGGAAGCTGCTGGATTACAGGTGCTCACCGCAGTGCCTGGCCGGGTTTTTCCATTTTTTTAGGAGTCAGGGTCTCACTCTCGCTTAGGCAAGTCTCAAACTCCTGACCTGAAGCAATTCTCCCTCCTCGGCCTCCCACCCTGCTGGGATTACAGGAGTGAGCCACCACACCTAGCTGGACAGGGCTTCTTCTCATGGTGTCTACTGCCCAATCTCTTTAAAAAGTCTGACAGCAGAGGCGGGGGTGAACTGCTATTCCTGTTACAAAAGTTACCATGTTCTAGGACAGTAAGTGCATCATGAATAATGAATACAAAGGCAGACTATAATTTAAAAAAAAAAAAAAAAGAAACGAATATGTGCTCCGTACATGCATGTGGTTAGAAGATGTTGTTCTACATTTAGCTCAGTGCCAGCTGAGGAAAGTGCCTGAGCTCTGTGCTGTGCTGTGTCCCTGTCACATATGGCGGTCCATGTGGACCCAGCGCATCCTGATGTGAGACTCACCTGCAAGCAGATGGCCAGGTTCACTCTGCAGCCAAAGGAGGTGCTGACAGCCCGTGGGTGCAGGCCCAGGTCCTTGAACAGCTTTGAGAACGACTGTGTGAGTGCAATTCGAGGCCGCTCCTCTGCCACGACCACACAGGTCCTCACTCGGGACAAGTCCAGTCCTCGTGCCTGGAAGTAAGGACAGTGATACGGAGTTAGCTGTCAGGGTGCTGGGCTCCATGTGACCCAGGGATGACTCCATCCTAAGCCCCATGTGGACAAACTCAGCCTGGCTGTTCACTTCCAGGGCTGCCCAAATCTGTGCCATTAATTAAACCTTTCCAGGGTGTTGTAAAAAAAAAAAAAAATACAGATATTCAAATAATTAAGAATGTCATTATAAATATTTAAACAATAGTAAGAAGCAAAAGCAAGAACCACAATGAGAAAAATGGGGAAAAACAAGAGAATTACAGGGCAGGGTTTGGAAAAGGAGGCATATTTGATGTGTTCTTGTGAACGTGGGTGTGCAAGAACACATGGACAGAAACAGGGAAGCCTGTGCTTTGAGATGCAGGGTATGAACGTGAGACCCAAGACAGCTTCACGGCAGCAGCTCCCAGCAGACTCAAAGGGTCACAAGTCACTGGACAGAAATAGAGAAGCCTGTGCTTTGAGATGCAGGGTGTGAACGTGAGACCCTGATATGGCTTCATGACGGCAGCTCTCAGCAGACTAGAAGGGTCACAGGTGAGTCCTTGTCCCTGTGCACGTCTCACTCTCTGACCCAAAGCCTGCCAACTGAGAACAGCAGGGTCACATGGGGAGGAGCTCAGAGTGAAGCTCTCATGGCTGAGGGAGAACAACATTGTGGCAGGAACAGCACTGGGATGCGAAGGTGAGCAAGCCCAGAGCCACCGGGGGAGGGCAGCTGCCCAACCCCATCACTCGGTCCCTCAGGCAGTCTCAGGGTGTCAGCACATAGATGACTGACCAAGGCCTGAGCGAGCAGGAGGCACAATTCAAGACAACTTCAGGTTACACACATAAACGTGACTGTGCACACACATTTACGCAGGACAATTTGAAGTCTCAGCAATACAAATCATACATCTACACATGTGCATGTCCAACAGGCAATGTAGCTTACAGGTTCGACAGCAGGCTTGAAACCAGAAATTCCAAATTTGGCTCCAAGTTTATTATATTTAAGAAACTGGGAAGACTGTTCAATTTCCCTGTAACTTAAGTTTCCTCATCAGTTAAATGTAGACAAGAGTGGTTTCGATTTCAGAGAAATCATTTTGAGGATTAAATGAGTCACATGCCTCGTAGCCCCTGAATTATATTATATATTTTATTTTGGCTATTCATGTACTAACAGGGAAAGGTGATGAAAATGTACTCAATCGGGCGGCGCCTGTGGCTCAAGGAGTAGGGCGCCGGTCCCATATGCCAGAGGTGGCGGGTTCAAACCTAGCCCGGGCCAAAAAAAAACAACAAAAAAAAAAAAAAAAAAAAGAAAAGAAAATGTACTCAATCACTTTCATAGGTGGACATGAGGAATAATTATGCTTTATAATTTTATTCCTACATAAATATGTAACTTAAAATAATCACACAATTTATTTATGCCCTTATCTTGCATTTTGTTTCCCTGTGGAGCCCTAAGGCACTAGGGGGACAAAGTGCAAGAGTGATAAGGGTACAGCCCCCCATCTGTGTAACGATCTGAGTGTGCTCTCACACCACACAGTCTGTGTGTGTGTAACTGCGTGTGGACATGATCTGTGTGTGCTCTCATACCCACCACACAGTCTGTACCTATGTTTCTGTGTGGGGACAATCTGTGTGTGCTCACACACACAATATAGTCTGTGTATGTGTATCTGTGTGGGGACAATCTGTATGTCCTTACACACAATACACTCTGTATGTATGTATCTGTGTGTGTGAACAATCTGTGTTCGCTTACACACACATATATAATACTGTCTGTACATATGTATCTACGTGTGGGGAAAATCAGTATGTGCTCACACACACAACGCACTCTGTACATATGTATCTGTGTGTGGGGACAATCTGTGTGCGCTTACACACACACACATATAATACCGTCTATACATATGTATCTATGTATGGGGACAATCAGTATGTGCTCACACACACAACACACTCTGTACGTATGTATCTGTGTGTGGGGACAATCTGTGTGCGCTTACACACACACACATATAATACCGTCTATACATATGTATCTATGTATGGGGACAATCAGTATGTGCTCACACACACAACACACTCTGTACGTATGTATCTGTGTGTGGGGACAATCTGTGTGTGCTTACACACACACAATACCGTCTGTACATATGTATCTATGTGTGGGGACAATCAATATGTGCTCACACACACAACGCACTCTGTAAATGTATCTGTGTGTGGGGACAATCTGTGTGCGCTTACACACACATATAATACCGTCTGTACATATGTATCTACGTGTGGGGACAATCAATATGTGCTCACACACACAACACACTCTGTACATATGTATCTGTGTGTGGGGACAATCTGTGTGCGCTTACACACACACACATAATACCGTCTATACATATGTATCTACGTGTGGGGACAATCAATATGTGCTCACACACAACACACTCTGTACATATGTGTGGGGGGACAATCTGTGTGTGCTCACACACACAATACAGTCTGTATATATGTGAAGACTAGTCGAAATATAAACAAACAGGTCCAGTGACTATTCTCTCCTACTTCCTTAGAATTTGGGATTACTTAATTTACCATGAAAATATATCTGCCAAAATGTTCTTGGCTTACATGGAGGGAAATATTATTCTTACATAATGGTAATTATAAAAATACAACCCTGTTCACTGAATTGTAAAATGAATTTTGGTTACGTCCAGACCTACAAACAAGGTCTTCAAAGAAAATAAAAATAAGTGGCTAAATTAAAACCTATCTACTTGAACACCAGTATCAGATAATGCTAATTGCCCTGAAGAACTTAACTGACCAAAAATACACTTGGGATCTGACAAGTCCATCTAGCGAGAAGAAAGACATCAACAAAGTATTTTATTGTTTGGCTTATTACTATTGTGGTACTAGGGAAATATTCATGTTAAAAAGACATTTTCATATAGAACCTATTTGTGAGCTTCAGGTGATAGTAAGATTATACTGCTAGTATAATGCACCCCAGAGAGGCCAGGCAGGGAGCGGCTTACCTTGAGGGATTCGGTCTGTGAGCCCAGTCCCTTGGTGCATAGCTCCATCACGGAGTAGGAGCAGAACGTGTCCCGGACTTTATACTGACTCACAGCAAGAAGCCACAAGGCAGGGTTCGTCTCCAGCTCGGAGGGTGGGATCAGGATGGATTGGTGGCCTGAGTACACGCTGTGGAGACAGAGGTGGCCATCAGTGTGGGGCGGGGCAGAGCAGGGCTACACTGACTCTGAGGACAGGGATGGCTGGGGTCAGCCATGTGTCTTGGGCAGGCAAGGCAGTAAGCCAGCTCCACAGATGAAGCTTAAGAAAACATTCTGGCTGCTCACAAACACTATACAGTCTACAATGCGGAGCCAGCACCGTTGTGAGCACTTACTTTAAAAACTGCTGAACACTGTGACATGCTCAGGTCACAGCGGCTCTTAGAGCCACTACATTGGCAAACTCGATCCTCTTCCATGGCAGAAAAAACAGGGAGCGAATTTTGGTACAAAGGTCTCTACACGTTGAACAATTTGATGAGAATATTTCAGATTTTATATGAAACTAGCACATTGTACCCCTTGATTGCACTAATGTACACAGCTATGATTTAACAATTAAAAAAAAAAAAAGGTCTCAAAGTTCAGAACAAAAGTTGGCAAACCACAGACACTGCCTATTTTCTTAAAGTTTCACCAGAGGCTGGTGTAACCCCTCCCGAGGCTTTGAGCTGAGTGGATAGAGACTACGGAGCCCAAAATGTGTACTTGACAGCCCCTGAGAGAAAGCGAGCCTGCCCTGTCTTAGAAACTGCCATCCAGAGTAAGAGGAAGAAAATTATGACAATGAAAGTTAGTCACCCAACCTTTTTAAGTTCGTATTTTTACTTAAAACGCCCAAAATGATTCAATAAACTATAGAAATTATAATCATTCTGATTTTACTTTGTTTTTTAGAGAGCAAATTTAGAGAGATAAAGAAAATGACAGATTATGTATTTTAATTCTGAAGATTAGTGAATGGGTAAATATGGATTTGAAATAATGAAGTATTTGCAAACACTATTTTTGTAGTTTCAATCGTTTTTGCTTCATTACTATCAGTGAACATTAATAGCTGTCATATACTATAATGAAATATCTTAAATTGCCTGTTAATATTTAAATAAAAGGGATTTTCTAGCTACACAAATTTCATGTATAAAATAGCACATCAGACTTCCTTAAATACTATGTTGTTGGTTTTTTTTTTTTTTGGTTTTTGGCCTGGGCTAGGTTTGAACCCGCCACCTCCGGCATATGGGACCGGCTACTACTCCTTAAGCCACAGGCGCTGCCCAAATACTATGTTGTTTTTAATGCCTACTCTTCAAGTGGCCAACGTCATCTCAAAATTCTCAAAATTGCTAAAAAGGAAATCCAACTAGTAAAAAAGATAAGGAAATTAAGTGTGCTAACAAAATCTACTTCAAACAGCACTCTCAGTGTAAAAACCTATTCTTCCGGAGACACAACACAGGGCGTTTTGGAGCAAGCTTCCATTCCTCCATTCCTGTGTTCTGGAGTCTCACTTACTCTCCCTCAAAGGGAAGGAGGTATCCCCTGCATCTGTGAGCTCTGTACCCAGAGCTTTAACCACCTACAGAGCAAAAACATTTGGGGGAAAAACTGTACCCAACATGTACACATTTTTTTGTTATTATTCACTGAAAGTACAGCACTCAAACTGTGTGTGTGTGGGGGGGGGGAGGGGGATCACACCCCAGACTACGGCATCCAAAGAAGGCCCCAGAACCCAACCCCACAGGTGCCATGGGATGACTATGCAGTGGACGTTGGCTTCTTCTGTGGCCCTTCAAAAAGGTTTAATCGTTGGAGAAATACATGGGGGGGATATCGGTCCTCATTATTACTCTGCTGTAAATTGGCTATTTTTGTCTTAATTTTTTTAATTTTATTGTAGTAAAATATATATAACATAAAATTTACTATTTTGGCCCTTTCTAAGTACACATTTCAGGATCATCATATTCATACCGAAGAACCATCAGCACAGTCTATTCCCAGAACCTCTCATCTCCCCGCTCACTCGGCAGTAATCCCTTCCTCCCTCCGGCGCAGCCCCCTCTGCCTATCCCACCAATCTGCCTGCCCAGGAGCTTCTGTCCTCCTCTGTCCTGTTCACTTTACTCACCATGTTTTTGAGACTCTCCTATGTCGTAGCCTGTGCCAGAGCCTCCCTCCGCCTTGTGATATTTAAAGCAGGTGTCATCGCATTCTGCTCATTCATTCGTCTACCGATGGACACATTGTTGGTCTCCACCATTGGTGCTGTGGATAATGCTGCCAAGAATGTGGGTCTACCTATATTGTCTGGGTCGCTGCCTACATGCAGCTCTGCTGTGTCACATGGCAACTCTGTGTCTAACTTCTCTGGGAAGCACCGAACTGTTTTCTATGGCAGTCCCACAATTTTACATTCCCACTAGCAATGACCAGAGTTCACTTCTCCATGTCCTCATCAGAACCCACTATTTCCATTCTTGGATGGCAGCTACTGTGGCCACATAATGTGGTGTCTCATGGTGCTTTTGATTTGCACTTGCATGGAAATGTACAAGTTATAGTAAATAAAACCAGTAAGATTCCATTTCAATAATTATAACACCCAAAATTCTGTCAAATTTTCACTAAGATTTTATCTTTGGGAAATTAGGTCCTTCAAAATCACTTTATATTAAGTCATTCAACAGAAATCAAATATTACAACAAACATCTGTGTAACAGACACAATTAACATCTGGTCAGACAACTACTTTTATAAGTAACATAGTATCAATCCAAATTTTCATACAAATTCAGCCTAGCCCTTGCAGTTGGTAACAACTTTTGTTCAGATGTTTTATCCAGAACTGAGGCTTTTTAAAATCAGAGTTTCTGTCTAGTTTTGACAACTGGTGCATGATCAGCATTCCAGCATGTCCTGGTGGTTTTCTTACCCTGAGGCCATATTATCCTCAAAATCACTTTCCGGGATGCATACACTGGGGTCTGAGAGCAAAGCAAACACATCTGCAGCTGCAGTGACACATCCTGGGGCCACACTGGACTCCCATGCACTTGTGGTGACTGGTGACTTGGGTCCAGTCCCAGCTGAGTAGACCAACCACACCCCACCTGCTGTGGGGATCCTACCTGAGGGTCTGGTCCCAGCCTCTCCCCAGGACAGCCCTTTCACAGCATGACAGCAAGCTCCACACTCCACACAGACGGGCCTCACTGGCAGCCCATGCCTTGCTTTGCTGCCATGGACCACATGGTTTTCAGTCACTTAGAAGCCAGAATGAGCCTACAGGCTCTCTGGTTATGGCTTAGGGTTAAATCTTTCCTTAGTAGCTGACTAGAAGACTATAGGCAACATTAAGCAAGAAGAAATAAAAATAATGGAAAATTTTACCTTAAAAGAACAATCTCAGGACCCAAAATGGGCTTGTACACCAAGTAACAGAATGAGGTCCATGAGCCCAGCACTGCGCATATCTCACAGATCACAGCCACCTGCCAGGGGACACTGTGACCTGCCACCACTGTCAATACCACAGTCATTCAACCCACTCACCAGTCAGGGCCAGCAGATCTCCTTCATTCTTTTTATTCCAGCTCAAATTTAAACAGCTATTCTTTCACTAAGGACTTCACACTTCAGTGCCAGACGCCAAATATGCTTAATACCATCTGAACCTTTGTCTTAGGGAATAAAAGTGCAGGTAAAACCTGTGATAAGGTGGCACTCATAGCTCAGTGGGTAGGGCGCCGGCCACATACACCAAGGATGGCGGGTTTGAGCCCAGCCTGGGCCTGCTGGACAACAATGACAACTGCAACAAAAAAATAGCTGGGCATTGTGGCAGGGGCCTGTAGTACCAGCTACTCGGGAGAGGCTGAGGCAAAAGAATCACTTAAGCCCAAGAGTTTAAGGTTGCTGGGAGCTGTGACACCAGAGCATCTACAGAGGGTGACACAGTGAGACTATGCCTCAACAACAACAAAAAACCTGTGAGACTTTCCTCTCACTTATTCTGTCCTGTTCCCAGCATTTCACTTCACTCCCGCTATCACAAGGAGATCCAAAATGCAAAAACTTACACAAATGGCCCACCACCAGTTTTCTCACAAATACACATTAAGGTTAAAGACCTGTGTAAACAGAAGGGTTAACACATAAAATGGGAACTCAAGGCTTGGGAGTGTCAAACACACTTGTGAAAATTAAACTTTCACCTCTCTCCTCATCCCTGTGAATAGGAAGTCAACATTAAGAAAAAATTAATAAACCCTGACAATAGAATACAAACAGAAAACTCAGCTACAACTTTCTCCCTGACCCTACTCAACCCAACAAGCGTTGATTAACTGTTGCACTTGTCAGCTAGAATTGGTTTCTTGGCAATGGCGTAAATAACCCTATGACAAAATAGACCTATTCACAATCAGAGTCCTTGTTTTAAAAACATTTGTTTCTGAGAATTTCTGGAACCTGAGCTGTTCTAGCTTAGATCTTAACTTCGAAAAGAACAATGATTAAAAAGACATTCTGGCACCTAATATAAATTTGCACATTAGTAATTCAGTGATTTTAGATTATTAACCCAACAAAACATACAGTTGGAAACTCTTACTTTCAACCTGGGCACCTAGCAGGGCAGCCGCACAGCACTCGTGACCTCATGGGCTTGCTGTCTGGAGCTCCTGGGTCTCACTACACATTTCAGTTGTCCCAATGAAATGCTTTTATTAAATAAACTACCATTTTCATTTAGGTATACTTTGGATATCATAAAATTCACACATTTTAAGACAGATTTTTAAGCAAGTTTACAGAATTGTACAATTACCACAATACTGTTCTAGAACATTCCATTACCCTAATGGGATCCCTGTGCCCATCTGTAATCTATCCCATCACCAGCCCTCGCGGATCACTGCTCCACTTTGCACAGGTTTGCCTTTCCTGGACATTTCCCGTAACAACACTGTACTGCACGGCCTTTCCAGTGTGGCTCCTTTCACTTAGCACAGTGCTTCTGAAGCTCCCCAGGCTGTGGCAGCTTCCACTGCATGGATGCAACAACACTGTCCATCCATCCACCTGCTGGTAGACATCTAGATTGCTTGTTGACTTCAGGCAAAAAAAAAACTTCCCTTGCTCTCAAGTATGTGGTAGATGTATGAGGATCTGGAAGATCACGCCAAACTGTGGTTCATTCATTTTATATTCCCACCAACCATGTGCTAGAATTCCAATCTTTCCCACCTCCCTGGTTACTGCTGCTCAGTAGTACAAGTTTGCAGTCATGAAATATGACTCCAACAATATCACTCTGTCCTTCTGGTTAGGGGCTGTTCCAGTGGGTGAAAAGCTGTGGTCTTAATTGCAGTGCATTCCTTCCATTAAGGCCAGACATCTTTTTGTGAGTTTATTGGGCACTTATCTGTCTTCTTTTGGTGAGGCGTCTATGCAAGTCTCTTACCCATGTTTGAATCTTTGCCAGGCTTCACTTTCTTTCTTTCTTTTTTTTTTTTTTAATTGTTAAATCATAGCTGTGTACATTAGTGCAATCAAGGGGTACAATGTGGTTTCATATATAATCTGAAATATTCTCATCAAACAGTTCAATGTAGCCTTCACGGCATTTTCTTATTTACTGTATGTAGACATTTGTATTCTGCATTTAGTAAGTTTCACCTGTACCCATTCTAAGATGCACTGTAGATGTGGCCCCACCCATTGCCCTCCCTCCACCCTAACCTCCCCCCTCCCTTCCCCTTCCTTGGCACTTTTCCCATATTCTTGTCCTATAGTTGGGTGATAGCCTTCATGTGAAAACTATAAATTAGCTTCATAGTAGGGATGAGTACATTGGATACTTTTTCTTCCAGGCTTCACTTTCTTAACTGTGGCTTCTGGTATGCAAAACATTTAAATTTTGTTGAAGTCCAATTTATCAGAATTTCTTTTGTGCATTGTGCCTCTGGTGTCAACGTCCAAGAACTCTGTGCCCCACCAGAGATTATAATTTACCCTTGCGTTTTCTTCTAAAATTTTAGTAAGTTTTGCTCTTATATTAGTATCTGTGATCCACTTGAGATAAATTCTCTATATTATGTAAAGTAAAGGTTTAAATTAACCTTTTTGCATATGGATGTCCAATTCTCCCAGCATCATTTGTTGAACAGACTATCTTTCCCCCCACTGAATTGCTTTGGTAACTTTGTTAAATCAATTTGACCTTAAATATAAGGGTTTATTTCTGGACTCTCAGTACTGTTTCAATGATACTATCTATCTGTCCACTACTCTATCACTATGCCAATGCCATGAATCTCATTATTGTAACTACTCAGTAATTTCTGAAGTGAAAGTCTGAATTCCCCAACTTTGTTATTCTGTCTGAAAACTGTTTTGAACATTGTGGGTCTTTTATGCCAGGGTATTCCTTTTAGAATCATATGGTCAATTTCCAGCAAAAACAACAAAACATGCTGAGATTTTCATAAAGATTACATTGAATCTACAGAATAATTTAGGGAAAAGCTCCATATTAATATTGAATCTTCCAGTCCATGAATATGGGCTGACATACCTTTAACACACACTTAGGATCTTAAAAAATATTTTGAGATGATTCCATTATGATTCTCAGATAAATAATTCTCTATGACTAAAGAAAGTTTTAGGATGAAGATTATAAAAAACTATTTGCATTAATATTTTTTAAACTTTCAAACAAAGAAACTTACAGAAGAGTTCTAAGTACAAAGTAACTTTTCCCCCTTGAATCATCTGATGGGTAAGTCACTGCCCTGATACTCCACAACCCCTAGGATGGCATCTCCAACAACCAAATACATGAACTAACTAATCCATCAAATTTAGAAAACAGATACATTTCTTCCATCCCAACTCAGACTCTGTCCAAGTTTTACTGTTTGTCCTGATTACATCTTTTGTAGCAATAGGTCAGTTCAGACTAGATGCTGTGGCTAAGCTGTCAGCTTTTCATATCCTCTGCCCGGAAGAGCTGCTTCTCTGCCTCCCTCTCCCCACAGAGATCTGTGAAGATTAGAGGCAGCTGTGCCACCTGCCCCGCCCCCCCCCCCCACGGTGAGATCTGAGTTAAGCATCTTTGGCAGGAGCATCACAGGAGTGATGGCATCATCCTCTCCCAGCCAAGTGAGGCCGACTCTGCCACGACTCTGCCACAACTCTGCCTACGGCACTTACTTTGATCACTTTGATCACACAGTCCAGGCTTCGCACTGTCAAGTTTCTCATTTCCCCTTAAGGGTTAACAACTATTTTGAGGATGGCTGCTATGTAAGTCCTTGTTTCCCACCAAGCTTTTGATTTGTTCATTTATTTACATCTGAATAGTTAGATCACTTTATATCATATTCAGAGTGTTGTAATCTGTTGTAATCTTTATTTTGATGCTCAAAATGTCCCCACTGTGGCCAGTGGAAGCCCTTTCAAACTGGCTCTTCTGACATGGCCCCATCATTCTTTGAGCATTTCCCTACTTTATAGCTTAAAATGATGTTCCAGAATCATCTGTACACATCCTGTTCCAGCCCTGAAATCAGCCATTCCTCAAAGGAGCCCGAGTCAATTTTGGAGGAAGATGGGTATTTCATGGGCAGAATAGGGTGCCAGGTGCCTCAGAACTTAGTAACACGTGTGCATGGGTTCAAGGGCACACACAGCACACATGAGCTATTTCTAAACATATCAACACCTGTTGAAAGGCATTAATTCACATTCACACACAAAATTATGGCTGATCATTCGTGTTCTGCTTTTGTACCAACCTCTGTCAACACCAAGGAACAGAGTTTCCTTATTCTTAAATACAGTCACACATGAAGACCTCTGGGTCAATGATGGACGCACATGCGATGGTCCCAGAAGACAACAATGAAGACAAAGAATTTCTATCGTCAAACGATGCTGTGACTGAGTAACGTATAGGGCGATATGTCCCCATGTCACTGGTGACCCTGGTGCAAACACACACACTGGGCTGCCAGCTGTGCTCAAGGCCAGCACCCAGCCAGGTGTGGTGGCTTACGCCAGTAATCACAGCACTCTAGGAGGCCAAGGCAGAAGGATCCCTTGAGCTCAGGAGTCTGAGGTTGCTATGAGCTAAAGGTACTCTAGCCAGGGTGACAGACTGAGACTTTGTCTCAAAGAAAGAAAAAAAAAAAGCCCAGCATACAATGTACACAGCGTGTGACAGTGACAACCAGCTATATTGCCAGTTTGCATGTCAACCGTGTCACACTTTCTACTGTTACTTTAGAATGTTCTCCTACTTGTTAACAAAAGTCAAATGTGAAACCACCTCAGGATGGGTTCTAGCAGTCACTGTCATGAAAGGAGATGACAGCTTCACAAGTGTTGCCGCCCCTGAAGACCTCGTAGTGGGATGAGACATAGGGGGTGGAAGATGGTGACATTTGAGACCCTTCCTGTATAGGTCTTGGCCAGTATGTGTGCTTATATCTTAATTTTTAATAAAGTTTCAAAAATAAAAGATAGGCTCGGTGCCTTGTAGCTCAGTGAATAGGGCACAGGCCACATATACCAAAGCTGGCGGGTTCAAGCCTGGCCTAGGCCTGCTAAACAATAATGACAACTGCAACCAAAAAATAGCCAGATGTTGTGGTGGGCACCTGTAGTCCCAGCTACTCGGGAGGCTGAGGCAAGAGAATCGCTTAAGCCCAAGAGTTTGAGGTTGCTGTGAGCTGTGACGCCACAGCAACATAGTGAGACTCTGTCACAAAAAAAAAAAAAAAAAGAAAAGAAAAAAAAGTAAAAGATAAAAAAAACTCAAAAATGGGCAAAAGCTTATAGAATATGGATAGAAAGTTTGTACAGTTGTACGTGTTGGTGTTTTAAGCTAAGCATTATTACAAGAGTCAACGAGTTAAAATTCAAAAGTTTATAGCGTAAGAAATTTACAGTAAATGTTAATTTATTACTGAAGAAAGAGAACTTTTAAAAATAAATGTAGTGTAACCTCTGTGCACAGCATGTTCAGAGTCTGCATCAGCCCAGTCAAATTCAGGCCCTCCCTTTACTCACCACCCTGCAAGCTCCGTCCCTGGGACAGGCCCAGTACAGGTGCACCGGGTTTTATGTTACACTGAATTTTCAGTGTACCTTTCCTATTCAAACGTATGGTTAGACACAAAAATACTTACCATAATGTTACAGCCACCTGCAGGCTTCAGTATAGTCACCTGCACACCTGGGCATCTAGGTATGCTTCCTGTGACGTCTACATGACAATGAAAGCCCCCACAGGAGCATTTCTAAGAAGACTCATCTCCAGCTTGCGGTGGGAAGCTGACCTCCCTCCTGGAAAGAGCTCTGATCACCTGCACTCCACACCTGCCTGGCTCCTGCCAGACTCCTCTCTGTATGGACATACTCCTCCTCCCACCCAAGCTGCAATACCCCACCCAGTCACAGATCTACCAAACTGCACGGGAAAGGGACATTCTTACTATTTCTAACTTTGGTGTTAGTCGGACACAAGTTTTGTATTTTATGAAGTAAGCCCGCTGGGATTTGTTTCTATAGAGCATTTCAGAAAATGAAGAGGTTTACAGCTATTATACATTTATTTTACTGCTGCAATCAAGAGAAGCCTATGATCTTATGACGTCTAAATTCATTTGCACAAAAGACAACAATAAAATGAAGGTTTATCAAAACCTGGAAATCCCTTGTGAGTCTCTACCAGAATCAGCAATTCACATTGAGAACTTACTTTCCCATCCACAAATACCTCTGGATATCAGGGGTGTGGTTGTGGGCAGCCTGCAGAGCAGGGTCTCCTGTCTGCTGACCATGGCTTTACGACTGCACTTTGCCAGTCGCATGCAGGCACCTGACAGAGGCAGGTGTTCAGAGTGGACTCTGCCCTCCTGCCCACTGGACACACACATTGAGGGCACTGTGGCCAGCTACCCCACTAGTATGCTTTACCTTCCCAGCAAAAAAATAACAATGATACTGCATTTTGGATTAAGGCAAAAAAAATCATTAAATATTTCATTTGTTCAATTCTATTTGCTTTCTCAAAGAGTTTAGTTGTCCTAATCAGAAGGCCAGTGTTTTCCAAAAATATAGGACTGAATTTTAATCCAATCAATACTATTAAATATGAATGCATTAAAAACAATTGTTTTAGAAGTGTGATTTAGGACATGAAAAAATTCACTATAGGATATTAAGAAAAATAACCAATTTCATAGTGTAGCATCTCGGTTTCATAAATATATTAATGTATATTTATTTATAAAATTGTATCCATAAAGATTTGTGAGGGAAATCATATAATATTTGTGTTAGTTTCAAAACCCCATTGTTAAAAAAGGGGAAAAATTATAGAGATGAAACAAAACTGACAAAACACTGCAGCATGTGAGCTGCTGATGCATCTAGTGTTTGTCACAGCAAACATCATGCCCTACGTATGTTTAAAATGTTAATAAATATAGCTACATCAGAAAACACTGCCTGCAAAGTGCTAAAAGTGGGTATTTATTGGTACCACTCTGTTAGGCAGTATGATTGTTGATGGCTTTATTTTCTTCTTTATAGTATTTTATATTTCTAAAATTTCTATGATGAACAATCAGAAAAAAAATGCCAAGACACATCTGTCTATCCCACAGATATCTGCGGAGCACCAGCTGTGAGCCAGGCTCCAGCACCCCCAGAAGGTCTTACCCCTCAGAGACACATTTCAGACATTCTCCGCCAACCAATAGTCAGGGAGAAGCCCAAAGGTGACAGAAACCTGCCATGTTCCTAATGCAAGAGAAAGCCAAGGACAGGCATGAACACCAGGACAGAGAGGCACAGATGTGCCTAGAGCCCAGACTCTCCTGAGAAATGCAGGGCCAAAGCAGACATCTCCCAGGATGCCTCAGAACTGACTGATGCTCCAGAGGGTGAAGTGGGACACCCCACAGGCACTGCCATGTCCCCAAGGGCTGGGCCTGTTACGAGGGGACAGCTCTGCGGGCTGGGCCTCCTGAGATGTTATGCTGGGGGCTGCCTGGCCAGGCTGAAGGCCTAGAAAGAGGAAAGTATGATTTTTTTATATATATATATATATATATAAAAGATATGAAAGAGGAATCTCACCTGCAGAGGCACCAGAGGACAAATCCAAGTCCACAGTAAGGGTCCAAGCAAATAGCCACTTCTCTAGAGGGGTAAAGCTCACACTGCAGCTTAATAGAACGGCAGAAGGCACTGGTGGCTGCATGAGACATCTGCAAGGCAACAAGGGGCAACAAGGCCACATTAAATGCACAGATGTGACACCCAGAGACATCCAAGAGGCAAGAGGATGCATTAAAACCAGGGAACCTTGGGGCGGCGCCTGTGGCTCAGCCCCGGCCAAACTGCAAAAAAAAAAAAAAAAAAAAAAAAAAAAAAAAATAGCTGGGCGTTGTGGCGGGCGCCTGTAGTCCCAGCTGCTCGGGAGGCTGAGGCAAGAGAATCGCGTAAGCCCAAGAGTTAGAGGTTGCTGTGAGCCATGTGACGCCACAGCATTCTACCCGAGGGCGGTACAGTGAGACTCTGTCTCTACAAAAAAAAAAAAAAAAAACCAGGGAACCTTGAGATGAAATGCCCAAGAACACTCTCAGAGCCAGGGATGATGGGGTGCCTGCAGCCCAGCCTGGGCCCTGTGGGTTAGGGTGTGGCCTGATGCTCCCATGGTTGTGCCCATTCTCAACATGTCAGCCCCACTCCAGGCTCCTGGCCCTCCAGGACCTGGTCACCCCAGGACTGAAGCAATATTGCCCTGGCTTTGAACGGCAAATCATGCACAAGGGGCCCCACAACAACATGGAAGGAGGTGTGGATGGTGTATCCCCACCTCTGCAGAAGACCAGACCTCATTCCTAGGGCACCTCCAGGGTGGACACAGCCCCTGCTGTGCACCAGGCGGCCAGTAACACCCGCCAGACAAACCACCTGTCAGAACGACGCAGATGGGGAAGTTGAAGAATCTGCCAAAGGTCACGTAAGTGCAGCTGGAGTTAGGAGCCTGCCTCTCAGGCCAGCCGACACCCTTTCCACCACAGGACCACCCATCCTGTCATCAAGGCCACAGAGAGGAACCCCACATTCCCCTCCCCCATCCTGGTAACAGACACACTATAGTCAGGAATTATTATTTTTGTAATAAGTAATGTGAATTATTTTAAATACCATAAAGTATATCTAATAAAATCAATTTCCTCACAGAAGGTTTCTAAAGCCAAACAAACCTAGAGGAAACAGGAAGTAAAGCCAGCACACAGCACTGCACCATGCCTCAGTTTTAAGACATGTCACATGTCAGCCTCATGCAGGACGTCACCCAGAGCTGAACAGTGAGCAGACCAGCACACCGCCTGGTGCTAATGGATAGATCCAGGCAGACGCCCAGACGCCATACACCTGCCCTTCCAGGAAGGGCAATGAGAGAACTAGGGTGGAGACCTTGCCACTGTGAGTGCTGGGTCACAGGTAGAGCTTCTCCCCAGGAGGAGGTTTCGGCATCGACGTTACATTAAATTTGCACAGGGGAGCGTAGACTTCCTTGTAGCTTGCTTTTAAAATCACAATACTTGCTTAAAACAGAAATGAAGCAGGATTCATGAAACATTCCTCTAATCTCCCTAGACTGGGTGTTAGTCAAATCCCATTTTCCAAAATTGCCCAGAGCAGCTGACACAGCTACCTTGGATGGGGCTCCACAAGAGGCGTTAACTGCCAGCCCCATCAAGGTCCATGTTTGGTGCTGGAGGCATTAAAGAACGTTGAGACTCAGCCCTGGAGGATCTGGGGGAAGTTCAGGGGTGTGAGCTGACAGGGCAGCATGGGCAAACACTATAGGGATGAAGGTGGAAGGCAGAGGGGCTCCCCTCCTTGGCCGAGTCACAGCCTCCTGACGTAAGGGTGACATTGGCAGAGTAACAGGAATGGAAACAGGGTTTTAAAAAGAACTAAGGAAAGCTGAATGCTCAATCTCTCAGCTCACGTCAGTCTTGGATCCTGCCAATGTCATGAAGCAAAGATCCCAAGGAAGAATCTTTTCTAGAACCTAACAAAAGATCCCACTGATTAGGATAAACTCAGACTTCGATTAAAAATTAGGCTCAGCACCTATAGCTCAAGTGGCTAAGGCACCAGCCACATACACCAGAGCTGGAAGGTTCAAACCCAGCCCAGGCCTGCCAAAACAACAATGACAACTACAATCAAAAAATAGTTGGGCGTTGTGATGGGCGCCTGTAGTCCCAGCTACTTGGGAGACTGAGGCAAGAGAATCGCTTAAGCCCAGGAGGTGGAGGTTGCTGTGAGCTGTGATGTCACCGCACTCTACCCAGGGCCAACAGCTTGAGGCTCTGTCTCAAAAAAAAAATAAATAAATAAAAATAAAAAATAAAAAATTAGTTTTCTAAAAGCCCAAAACATAAACTCCAATGATCTGAGGGAAGGTTGGGGGGAGCTTAACTGGGGTGTGGGGTGGGCTGTGTGCTGCAGGGTTTCTCTTGGGCAGATTTATCATACAGTGTAGCTTTGCTTTGTCCAATGTTAAAGTGAATATCCATGCCCTGGCTGCACATCAGCAGAGTGCAGGGAAGGTGACCCCAAGTCAGACTCAGGAGGGAGGAGTCACCACGAGCTCCAAGATGCCCTTCAAGGAAACCCAGGAGGTGATAATTCTATCGCAAGTGCTGGGGTGCCCGGTGTGCCCTCCTTGTCTACCCTGAACATGTGTTTATCTAGGATCTGTTAGGAGCCCCTAGAATTCAAATTCTTACTGTCAAAGAGGTAAAATTGTAAAATGTAAACATATACATATATACTTATGGGTTTTATGCAAAATCAGACACTCTATAATGCCCATTAAAGAAAAAATACAATAGTGTACTGGACAAATCTGTTTCTCCCAACTTTTAAGATATGTAATTGAAGACTCATTGACATTTCTCCCAACTTTTAAGATATGTAATTGAAGGCTCATTGACATTTCTGTCCAAAAGCTGAAATTAAATGGAAAGTTTGGGGAAAAATGGTCACCCCTGAAGCGTACAAATCCGCAGAGGTAATAGCAACGTCTGCTCAGAGCAGAACCCCCCAGACAATCTCTACCTTGCTTCACGCTTCTTACAGGGTTCATTAACTGACCCATTTTAGTTCAGGTATTCATGAAACAAATCAAATGGTCAAAAGTTCAAGGAAACTTTTAAAAGTTTGGGAGAAAGTCTCACTATTTACCTCCAGATTTTCTAGGATGTGTTAACTGAGACTGAATGGAATTGCCAGGAATAATACGTCTCGTTATCACTGTTTCACGTGGACATGTCTTTCTGGCCTGGAGAGTCACCATTATAGCTTCCTCTTCTGAAGACCTTGAGACTCTTATAACCAAAAGCACATGCCCCTCTTCCAGCACAAGGAGGCTCAGTGCTACAGGAACTAATCCACCTTGGTCTGGAGATACTTCTTTCCTTTAAAAGCTTATGGAAAATTGCCTATTTTCTACTGCAGTTAATTCACTGTATCACCTGACATCCTCTCAAAAGACAGGAGAGTGGAACTCCATGAGGTGGGCACAGAGGGCACGGGACCCTCCAGCTCCACACTGCTCAGCACCTGAGCTATGCGGGGTCCTGACTCTGGTGACAGGTCAGTGGTTCCACTCAAGACAGGAAAACGGTCATCCGTGCCTTCACTTAGCAGCAATCTGGCACATTATGAGGGAGGCCAACTTGAAAAAACAGGGAACTGCAGATGCAGACTGACCACAGAGTGTTAGGAGTTGAGAACCAGCAAGACAGACAGACGTGCATTATTCTGTGACAGGCTAATTAGACTGTGTCTACACGCAAAGTACTTGGAACAGTCAGAAACAGTTGCCGAAGTAACTACCGAAATGATCGCAAACCTCACAGCATGAACGGCATGCGTACACGTCCCTCCCCACATGTCACAGAGCCTGCTACACACGGACACACACTGCAGTCCACATGTGGCCGTCGGCCGCAGCCCGCTGCTCACCTTTACACCGGCTAGCATCCCCGTTGTGGACACGCTGAAGTCGAGATAAGCCAGGGTGTCAGGGTTGGAAGGTTTGCAGATCTGGGCAGGCCGCTTCTTTGGCAAATCATCTGGAGAGCCAAACAGAGCTGTTAGCACATCTGACCAAATTCACAGCCACACAAGCAAACAAACTTGCCCAGGAAGCGCCAGGACTGACCTGTATCCAGTATAAGGGGCCACGTCCTGACATCGACAGCTGCTGCTGCCTCCCTGGACCGCAGCAGTTTACAGATCAGCTGTGTTGTCATCAGACAGGCGGAGCGACTCACCTGCACACCAGAGCACGAGAGTGGATGCTGAGCACTGAGGACCACGTCTCATAGGCAGAAGCGGCATCAGCTTCCAAGAGCACTGCCTCCTTCTGGGGGCCAGCCAAGGTTGGGGAGGGCTGGTCCAACCCAGCAGTAGCCACAGTCCCGGGACCACACTCAG